>NC_082723.1:69663405-69825905 GCF_030144855.1 Hypanus sabinus | reverse complement strand
TGTAGCATTGTCTGGAGTGTTCAGATTTTCTTCTGTTTAACAAGTGTCTTGCCTGTGTTCCTCTCAAAGAAACCAGGCTGCCGTTGGAGATAGAATAATGTTGTGTGTTTACAAACACTTCCCCAACATAACCTCCATGTCTTGTGCAATATTTTTAGCAGTATTTATAAAAAGAAATTGCATCCACGTGATACCTTTCACAGCATGCCAAGTGAATTCACAGCCAGAACTGTAGCACAAAACGTGGGACCTGATGACATGCAGCCATCGTTCTTCTTAGCGGAGTGTGAGATGGAAGAAAGGATTAATCAAAACCCAAGAGCAACTGACACAGAACGGTGGAGAAACTCAGCTGGTCAGGCAGCATCCATGCAGGGAAAGAAAACGGCGACATCAAATAAACGGATAAGACCATAAGATATAGGAGCAGAATTTGGCCTATCACGTCTGCTCCACCATTTCATCATGGCTGATCCATTCTCCCTCTCAGCCCCAATTTCCTGCCTTCTCTCTGAATCGCTTTTTACCCTGACTAATTAAGAACCTGTCAACCTACGCCTTAAATATACCCAATGACTTGGCCTCCATGGCCGCCTGTAGCAACAAATTCTGCAGATTCACCACCCTCTGGTCTCCCTCATCCTCACTCTGTCTAGGCATTTCAAATTCCTCATTCTTCTAAAATCCTGTGATTACTGGCCCAGATCCATCAAACGCTCTTCATACGATAAGCCTTATCCCTCCTAAGATGGCTATAGTTGAAGTAGGGGTGCAATTTGTACACAAAAGGCTACTACCATCAAGAAGCAGGTACAGAGGCTTCAGGACTCACACCATCAAGTTCAGGAACAGTTATTACCCCTCAACCATCTGAAGATAACCTCTTGACGTTTGAACTTAATGCCTCCACTAATAAAAGCAACCATTCCATCAGCTTTCTTACCCACCCAAGGAAAAATAATAACAGAATGTAGAATAAAGGGTTAAAGACCATAAATCGTCGGTGTAGAATTATCCATTTGCCCATCGAGTCTACTCTACAATTCCATCATGTTGTGCATTTAATATTTCAGCAATATTTGAGTAATCTTGCAAATATATTAAGCATTCTTTATTTACTTAAAAAATTCATTATGAGCTTTATATATATGCTTGTGAATTGCAAGTGTCACCACCCTCCAAGAGAACCATAGCCATGTTGTAGTTTGGAGGCTTCGTGCCTCAATGACCAGGAGAGCTATGTTGGCTGGAGTCAGGGCTTTATGCTCTTGGAAGGGTCACCCACACCAAACAGGTCAAAGGGTAGAGGCCGGACTGAGAGTGAGAGAGGTCCTCCCAGGTTCAGTTCAGGATTAACAACCCGGACTGGTCAAACAGAACGGAGACGGAAACAGCAATGAAGTGATAGGCACTTCTCCATCTGAGTGCGACGGTGTTCCTGAGATTTGCATGGCCGACGGTGGTGAACACCGAGAGGAAGCTACTGATAGAGATGGTGGTCCTTCCACTGCGGCCGGCATCTCGCCATCAGCGGGTAATGAGGGAGGACCCCCGGCCCCGGCACTCCTACACCCCTCACAATGCCCTCCACCCTCGCCACGCAACAGGCTTCGCTCCCGCCGCATTCACAAACCCCCTCTCCACTCCAAAGACTTCTGCACACTCTGATCGAATCGCTTTCTCTCTTTTGTAGTTGCTCCATCTGCTCGGTGTGATATTACGTTAATAGTCCAGACCAGAGGGACCTGTCTTTAAAATCACCCAGTTCATCAGATTTCCATCAACAGTGATGTTCTGGAATTTAACAGACACGTTTGACTCTGGTTCCCATGGCAACCGAAGTGAATTTGCTCTGCCACGTCGTTGAAGAAAATATTGTGGCGTCCTAATTCGAATACAATTTCGGTGCAAATTGCCTGTAAAATGAGCCAGAAGCAGTTGTAATCACAGCCTCGTTATAATCTCTGCACAAATTGGTTTCTAATTGGAGTCTTTTTGAATTGGTGAGCCGAGGAGAGCCAGACTGGATCAACCCACTCTGGGGAAGTGTAAACTTCTGAGAAATACAGCAATCAAAGGCTCTGACCAAAGCCTCTCCTTATCTACACCACTATTCAATTAATTGGCTTTACTGCTTTAGCTTCTCAAAGCTCTTAAAGACCACAGGCTTTTCTGGAGATTAATTATCTAAAAACACAAGTAGTCAAAATAATTCATCTTGCCTCGGGCCAGTGACCCACAGGGGAATCTCCAGCAACGTATCATTTGAAACACAGGAGACTCTGCAGGATGAGATTCAGAGCGACACACACAAAACGCTGGAGGAGCTCAGCAGGTCAGGCAGCATCGATGGAGGGGAATGAAGAATTAAGATTTTGGGCCCTACCGATCAAGGGTCTCGGCTCTTCATTCCTGCCCGTAGATTTTTCCTGATTTGCTGAGTTCCTCCAGCATTTTGTGCAAAGTCAAATTAAATTTATTATCAAAGTACATACAGGGCTGTGTAAACGCGCTAGGGAGCCGAAGACTTTTGCACAGTCCTGTACTGTAGTAATTTTACGCATTACACTCTGTTTCCTCAGTACCTTGTATGTCACCATGTACAACCTTGAGATTTGTTTTCTTGCAGGCATTCACAGTAAATACAAAGACACAAAGTAAATGCAAAGAAAGTTGGACAATCCACACCAGGGGTGCGTGAAAAGAGCTATTTTTTAATCAGGGCGATTTCAAAAGCAGTATCGTAGCCATTTTTCTGCTTTGAGGAGCGACCGATCAGTAAGATGGATTCATCAGAAAGGGGGAATACAGGCAACGCAGGGGCAGGCGAGCGGCCATTGTTTTGGAGTGTGCCAGTCTTTAGAGTGGCTCGGGCGAGATCTGGCCGGGTGAGGTAAATTGTCCTGTAGGTTACCCTCTCTCTGTCCTTATTCGTTCATTCCTCCTCTGTGAGGGCAGAGTCGAAAAGTAAGAATGGCTCCAGGGGCAGTGTTCTGTGTGGGAGGGGGGAAGTCTGGGAGTTCTCCAGTCACCCAGATAAACTCATTTGCTCCAGGTGCAGGGAGCTGCAGCTCCCGAGAGAACCTATTAAGGAGCTGGAGCTGCAGCTCGATGACCTTTGACTCTGCGGGGGAATGGGGAGGTGATAGACAGGAGCTACAGGGAGGTAGTCATCTCTAGGTTGCAGGAGACAGGCAACTGGGGGACTGTCAGGAGAAGGAGGGGAATGGACAGCCAGTGCAGAGTACAACTGTGGCCCTTCCCCTCTATCATAGGTATACAATTTAGATACTACTGAGGGGGAATGACCTACCGGGGGAAGATACAGCGACCGGGTCTCTGGCACCGAGTCCCGTGCTGTGGCTCAGAAGAGCAGAGAGGTGACGAGGAATGCAGTTTTGGTCGGAGATTCCGTAGTCAGAGGAACAGAGATGAGGTTCTGTGGGTGTGATAGAGACATCTGACGGTACGTTGCCTCCCTGGTGCCAGGACCAGAATGTCTCGGATCAGGTCCATGGCATTCTCAAGGGCGAGGGTGAGCAGCCAGATGTCTTGGTGCAAGTTGGCACCGGTGACATGGGCAGACAAGGTGAGGAGGTCCTGAAGAGAGATTTCAGGGAGCTGGGTAAAATGCTGAGACAAAGGGACCTCCAGGGTAATAATCTCTGGATTGCTGCCTGTGCCACGTGCCAGTGAGGGTAAGAATAGGGTGATTTTCAGGTGAATGTGTGGCTGAGGAACTGGTGCAGGGGGCAGGGGTTCAGATTTATGGATCACTGGGATCTCTTCTGGGGAAGGTATGACCTGTACAAAAGGGACGGGTTACACTTGAACCCGGGGGTGGGGGGGTGGGGGGGGCGGTCCAATATCTTTACAGGCAGGTTGGCTAGAGTTGTTCAGGTGGGTTTAAACTAATTGAGCAGCAGGATGGAACTGTACTGCTGAAGATGAGGTAGTTGGTTTACAAACAGAGGCGATGTGTAGTGAGACTCTGAGCAAGGAGAGGCTGATGACAGGGCAAAATTGCCATCAACAGGATGAGTTGAAAAGTAAAAGATGGATAAAATTGAAAAGGGTGAATACAGGACTGAAGGTGTCATATCTGAATGTGTGCAATATACGGAATAAGGTAGATGAACTTGCAACACAGTTACAGACTGGCAGGTATGATGTTGCATTCATCACTGAATCATGTCTGAAAGAAGATTATAGCTGGGAGCTTAATGCCCAAGGATACACATCGTTTTGAAAGGATAGGCAGCAAGGCAAAGGGGGTGGCATGGCTCTGTTGGTAAAAAATGAAATTAAATCATTAGAAAGAGGTGACATCATAAGAAAATTAATACACTTTTTGAGGATGTTGGTTTAATTGATATATGGAGGGACATTTTCCCTGACTCATTATTCTGCTTCACATTCTGTATATACAAGAATAGACTATTTCATAACATTTGAAAAAGACAAAGATAAAATAAACACCCGTGGAATTGGGACAATAGATGTAAGTGACCATGCACCTATACATTTATCTGTTGATTTTGACCTACAACCAAAGAATACTATTTGGAAACTAAATTCAAGTCTACTCAATGATCCGTACTTTATGGAACAAATTAAAAAAGAAATTGGTCTCTACTTAGAATTTAATGATAATGGAGAGATTTCACCTCCCATTTTATGGGATACTCTGAAGGCTGTCTTAAGAGGGAAAATAATAGCGATATCTTCATATATAAAAAAAATAAGGAATAAAACATTAGAGAAATTACAAAAAAGGCTGAAGGAACTAGAGAAAAAATACAAATTGAATTTGGCACAGGATACATTAGGGAAAATTAAAAGAATTAGGAATGAAATAAATAATTTGGCTACGTAATAAATTAGGAAGAACTTAATGTTTCTGAAACAGACACATTATGAAAGTGGATCGAAATCTATGTGGAAACTGAAAAAAAAGATAGCAGAAAATACAATTCATAGAATTAGGGACCCAAGAATGAAAATTATAAAAAAATAAGCTAAGTGAAATTCAAGAAGCATTTGAAGTGTTTCACAAAATGCTATATTCCAAAGTTCCAGGGGGAAGCATAACCCAAATTGACACCTTTTTGAATTCTCTAGAGTTACCCACTTTAAGCGAAGAACAAAATAGAAGGATGACTGCTGACATAACTGAAGTTGAATTAAAAGCTGCAATTGGTAGGCTTAAATTAAGCAAGTTACCAGGATCAGATGGGTATACGGCAGAGTGATACAAAGAATTTAAAAATGAGTTAATTCCTGTTTTACTCCCCACACTGAAATGGGCTCTAAAAAAGGCACAAATGCCACCCAGTTGGAAGGAAGGGATAATCTCAGCTATACTGAAAGAAGGCAAGGATAAAATGGAATGCGGGTCATTTAGACCAATATCCGTCCTTAATGTAGATTATAGGTTATTTACCTCCATCATGGCCAAATGATTAGAGGAGTTTGTACCCATACTGATATGTAATGATCAGACAGGTTTTATATGACAACGCCAGACTCAAGACAATATACGAAGGACACTTCACATTATGGATCATATACAAAAAAATAAAATCGAAGCAATACTGATAAGCGTGGATGCTGAAAAAGCATTTGATTCGGTTAATTGGAATTTTCTTTACAGAGTTTTACATAGATTTGGTTTCCAAGACACAATTATTAAAACTATACAGACACTATATGACAATCCTACTGCTAGGATTAAAATCAATGGATATTTATCAAATAGTAGAAAGGGGCATGAGACAGGGTTGTGCATGGTCACCACTACTCTTCGCGTTATATCTGGAACCATTAGCTCAATACATCAGACAAAATGAAGATATCAGGGGAATTACTATTAAAGGGACAGAGCATAAATTGGCTTGTTATACGGATGATATTTTGATCTATCCAGGGCAACCAACATACTCTTTACCTAATTTGATGCAATCCTTTGAACAATATGGTCAATTATCAGGATCCAAGATCAACAGAGATAAAACCCAATTACTTTCATATTACTATAGCCTATAGCCCATCAAGAGAAATTGAAAGTCAGTACCCCTGGGCATGGCACACAGAGTCTTTCAAATATTTGGGCATCATTATGTCAAAAGATTTGGCAAAATTATCAGAATGTAATTATCAGCCCTTATATAAAAAAATTAAGGAAGATGTGGCAAGATGGAGCCTGATTCCTTTTCTCAGTCTCAGTTCAAGGATTGAGTCTATTAAAATGAATATACTGCCCAGACTGTTACCTCTCTTTCAGACCCTACCAATAGAGATTAATCAAAATCAATTCAATGAATGGAACAAGCTGTTATCAAGGTATATTTGGCAGGGTAAAAGGCCTAGAGTTCATCTCAAAACTTTGCGATTAGCAAAGGAAAAGGGGGGATGGGGCTTGCCTTCTCTTAGAGATTATTATTTTGCAGCACAGTTGAGAGCTGTGATATGTTGGTGCAACCCATCATATGATGCTCAATGGAAAAACATTGAGGAGCAGGTACTTCCCATCCCCATACAAGCAATTTTGACTGATAACAACCTGCAAAGGTACATAAATACTATTGATAACCCATGGGTGAAATTGACTCTTAAAATATGGAAAACTACTATAAAAGAATATAATCTAGAGGGAGATATTGCAATTCTTAAATGGTGTGCTTATGACTCTGATTTTACACCAAATAAATGGGATGCTAGATTTAAGGACTTGACAGCTAAAGGAATAACAGTTCTTTGCAACAGAATGAAAGAAGGAACACTGTTCAGTTTTGAAATGCTTAAAGAGAAACACTTATTAGAAAAACAAGATTTTTACCGGTATTTACAGATGTGACAATATGTTAATAAGACGCTTAAAAATGTAACCAAGGTAAGTACATGCTTGATAGAGCTATTTAGAAAAGCATATAATTCAGATAATGGTAGTAGAATCATTTCAAGCATGTATAAGGGGTTGTCAAATCTTAAAACACATTTGACTACATGCATTAAAACAAAATGGGAGAAGGAAGGAGGGATAATTATATCTGAGGAAGAACGGACAACAATATGGAGATATCAATGGAAGTGTACCAATTCACAGAAATGGAGCGAGTTTGGATGGAAAAACTTGATAAGACATTTTATTATGCCCTCTCAGAAATCCCATTATAATAGTAACCTCCCTGTTTGCTGGAGAAATTGTGGAAATCAAAATACAAATTATCATATTTTTTGGGACTGCCCTGTTATCAAAAACTATTGGAGGGAGATACACAATGCCCAACAAGACATCTTTAAATGTGAAATACCCTTGGAGAGTAAGACCATATATTTTGGATATATACCTCAAGAATGGTTGAAAAGAGATAAATATTTAATGAATATACTGTTGGTGGCTGGTAAAAAGACTCTTACTAGGAAATGGTCATCACAGGAGAGCCCAACTTTAAATACATGGATGGAAATTACAATGGACATTTACAAAATGGAGAAGATAATAGCATCTGTTAATCATAAGCTGGAACAATTTGATTCCTACTGGGAAAAATGGTTTAACTACATAATGCCTCATAGGCCTGATTTTATTCTCACAAATCAATGAATCTGTTGTTAAAAAAAAATCACTCCCTATTTGTACATAGTTCTTTCCTTTTGCTTGTTTTTTCTTTCCACTCTTTTCTATAAGTGTATACCCCAGATAAATACTTTGTGGAGATTTTGTAATATATATGATTATATGATATATATGTACAATGTCTGAAATACATCTTATGGAAATGTTTGTTTGATGAACTTCAATAAAAAAAATTACAAAAAAAACGAAAGAGGTGATATAGGGTGGTAAGTTGTTGAATCATTGTGGATAGAGTTAAGGAACTGCAAGGATAATAAGACCCTGATGGGAGTTGTATACAGACCCCCAGTCATAAGGATTTGGTCTACAAATTACAACGGAAAATAGAAAATACTTGCCAAAAGGGCAATGTTGCAATAGTCATGGGGATTTCAATATGCAGGTAGATTGGGAAAATCAGGTTGGTGCAGGATTCCAAGAGGGGGAATTTTGAGAATGCCTAAGGGACGGCTTTTTAGATCAGCTCATGGTTGAACCCACAAGGGGATCAGCTTTTCTGGATTGGGTGCTGTGCAATGAACCAGAATTGATTCGAGAGCTTAAGGTAAAAGAACCCTAAGGGGAAAGTGATCATAATATGATTGAATTCACCCTGAAATTTGAGGAGAAGCTAAAGTCAGATGTATCAGTATTACAGTGGAGTAAAGGGAATTACAGAGACGTGAGAGAGAAGCTGGCCTAAATTAATGGAAAAGAACACTGGCAGGGACGATGGCAGAGCAGCAATGGCTGAAATTTCTGGAAGTAATTGGGAAGGCACAGGATACATTCATCCCAAAGAGGAAGTAATATTCTAAAGGAAAGATGACACAACCACAGCAGCAAGAGCAGGCAAAGTCAACATAAAAGCCAAAGAGAAGGCATAAAATAGAGCAAAGATCAGTGAGAAGTTGGAGGATTGGGAAGCTTTTAAATACCAACAGAAGGCAACTAAAAAAGTCATTAAGAAGCTAAAGATGGAATGTAAAAGTAACGTACCCTATTGGCTACGTTAAAGAGGATATCCAAAGTTCCTTCAGATACATAAAGTGTAAAAGAGAAGTGAGAAAACAATCCTGGAGAGGTAGCAATGGGGACAAGGAAATGGCAGATGAACTGAATAAGTATTTTGCATCAGTCTTCACTGTGGAAGACAGTAGCAGTATGCAGGAAGTTCCAGGTGTCAGGGGTCAAGAAGAGTGTGAATTTACCATTACTAGGGAGAAGGTTATTGGGAAACTGGAAGTTCTGAAGGTTGATAAGTCACCTGGACCAGATAGTGTACACCCCAGAGTTCTGAAAGAAGTAGCTGAAGAGATTGTGGAGGCATTAGTAATGATCTTTCAAGAATCACTAGATTCTGGAATGGTTCTGGAGGACTGGAAAATTGCAAGTGTCACTCTATTCTTCAAGAAGGGAGACAGGCAGAAGAAAGCACATTATAGGCCAATGGTTGGAAAGATGTTGGAGTTGATTGTTAAGGATAAAGTCTCAAGGTATTTGGAGGCCCATGATAAAATAGGCCATAGTCAGCATGGCTTTGTAGCATAATTTGCAGACGATAAGAAGATAGGTGGAGGGAAAGGTAATTTTGAGGAAGTAGAGAGGCAGATTAGGAGGATGTGCAAAGAAATGGCAGATGGAATACAGTTTCGGGCAGTGTGTGGCCTTGCACTTTTGTAGAAGAAATGAAAGGGTTAACTATTTTCTAAATGGAGAGAAAGTACAAAAATCTGAGGTACAAAGGGATTTGGGAATGCTTGTGCAGGATTCCCTGAAGGTTAACTTGCAAGTTGAGTCTGGGTTGAGGAAGACAAATGCGATGTTAGCATTCATTTCAAGAGGACTGGAGTACAAGGCAAGGATTTAACGTTGAGGCTTTATAAAGCACTGGTGAGGCCTCACTTGGAGTATTGTGAGCAGGGTTGGGCTTCCTATCTTAGAAAGGATGTTGTGAAACTGGGGAGAGTTCAAAGGAGGTTCATGAAAATGTTCCCAGGATTAAACTGCTTGTCATATGAAGAGTATCTGATGGCTCCGGGCCTGTATTCGCTGGAATTCAGAAGAATGAGGGATGACCTAATTGAAACCTATCGAATAGTGAAAGGCCTTGATAGACGATGTTTCCTATGGTGGGAGAGCCTAAGACCAGAGAACGCAGCCTCAGAATAGAGGGGTATCCCTTTTGAATGGAGATGAGGAGGAATTCCTTTTGCCAGAGAGCGGTGAATCTGTGGAATTTGTGGAGGCAAAGTCTTTTTGAATATTTAAGGTAGAGGTTGATAGATTCTTGATTAGTCAGGGTGTGACGGGAAACTGGAAGAGGCAGGAATTTGGGGCTGTTAGGAAAAATGGATCAGCAATGATGAAATGGCTGGAGCAGACTTGATGGGCCAAATGGCCCAATTCTGCTCCTATATCCTTTGGTCATGTGGTCTTAAACACGATGAAAGACTGCTCACAGCAAGACGGACAAACGACAAAAAGCTGTGCAAGTACAAAAGAAATGTACATGAGTTACAGGCATCACCGTACCGAAGCAGTTAGCATGGCGTTATTACAGCGCGGGGCATTCTTGAGTTCAGAGTTCAATTCCAGTGTCCTCTCTAAGGAGTCTCTGTGCGTCCTTCTTGTGGACCATGTGGGGTTTCCCGGAGTGCTCCGGTTTCGTCCCACTGTCCAAAGACATACCGGTCATTGTAAATTGTCCCGTGGTTAGGCTGGGGTTAAATCAGGGTTGTTGGCGTTTGTTGGAGCCATGCATCCTGAACACAAAAAAACTGTGCAAATGCAAGTATAAATGACAGGATAAAGAGTCCTTAAAGTGAGATCATTGTTTGTGGGAACATCTCAATGATGGGGCAACTGAGTGTGGTTATCCCCTTTTATTCAAGAGCCTGTTGGTTGAGGGGTAGTAACTTTTCTTAAAAAGAGCATGGCCTGGGGTGTTGTGTCTCTGATGATGGATGTTTCTGTGCTGTAAATGTTCTATGGTTCTATGCTGCTTTCCTATGACAGTTTCAAGTAGATGTGCTCAATGGTTGGGAGGACTTTACTCATGACGTACTCGGCCATATCCCTTACCTTCTGGAGGACCTTCCGCTCGAAGGCACGGCTGTTTCCGTACCAGGTTGTGATGCAGGCACCCCTCTGTTTCAGGAGCCTGATGGTGAGGGGTAATAACTGTTCCTGAACCTGGTGGTGTGGGACCCTAGGCTCAGTTCAGAGTTGAGGTGAGTGAAGTTATCCACTCTGGTTTAGGAGCCTGATGGTTGAGGGGTAATAACTGTTCCCGAACCTGGTGGTGTGGGACCCTAGGCTCAGTTCAGAGTTGAGGTGAGTGAAGTTATCCACTCTGGTTTAGGAGCCTGATGGTTGAGGGGTAATAACTGTTCCTGAACCTGGTGGTGTGGGACCCTAGGCTCAGTTCAGAGTTGAGGTGAGTGAAGTTATCCACACTGGTTCAGGAGCCTGATGGTTGAGGGGTAATAACTGTTCCTGAACCTGGTGATGTGGGACCCTAGGCTCAGTTCAGAGTTGAGGTGAGTGAAGTTATCCACACTGGTTCAGGAGCCTGATGGTTGAGGGGTAATAACTGTTCCTGAACCTGGTGATGTGGGACCCTAGGCTCAGTTCAGAGTTGAGGTGAGTGAAATTATCCACACTGGTTCAGGAGCCTGATGGTTGTAGGGTGATAACTGTCCCTGAACCTGGTAGCGAGAGTCCTGAGATTGTGTATGTTGCAACACACAATCTGCTGGAGGAACATGCTGGGTTGAGAAGCAGTAGCGAGAGGAAAAAGATTTGGGTTTAAAACCCTGTGAATGGATGGAGAGCTGAAATGACAACTGCAGAGAATGGTTGCAAATAACGTGACCGACTTACACACTTCCCATTACACCACTGACGGTTAGGTCCTCCATCTCTGAAACGACATGAGGAACCCAGTTACTCCACCAACACTTCTGGCTCAGAGGGAAAGGAGTTCCCCTCAGAGGGGAAACGTGTTCCCTTCAGAGGGAAAGGTATTGCCCTTCATAGGGGAAAGGAGTTCCCTCCAGCTTTGTGCGTGAACTTGTGTGTCGTTTCAGCAGGGTTTTGCCCATAGTCTGTTTATTTATTTAGGGATACAGCACGGTAACAGGTCCTCCCGGCCCAACGAGCCCGCGCTGCCCAATCACACCCATGTGACCAATTAACCCACTAACCTGTATGTTTTGGACTGTGGGCAGAAACCGGAGCACCCGGAGGTCACGGGGGAACGTACAAACTCCTCACAGGCAGTGGCAGGAATTGAACCAACATCACTGACATCGTGATAGCGTTACACTAACAGTCTCGGCTAGCGTGTCCACATACAGAGGCTCTTGCACCAGACCCATGGGACGTGGCACTGAGAAAGATGACCATGTTGAGACAGTGAGACCGTAAGATAAAGGAGCAGATTTGGCCCATCGAGTCTGCTCCACCATTTCATCATGGCTGATCCATTTCCCTTGCAGCCCCAATCTCCTGCCTTCTCCCCGAATCCCTTCACTGACCAATCAAGAATCTATCAACTTCTGCCTTAAATGCACCCAGTGGCTTGACCTTCACAGCCGCCTGAGGCAGTGAATTCCACGGATTCACCACAATGGGTTCAAACATTAAATCCTGACCCCTCTGGATGCGACAGATGGCCTGGCCCTGATCTAAGGAAGGACGAAGGAGTTCTCCCTGCTCACTCGAGGATCAAGGATTAATTTTATTCCCATAACTTTTTTGAGCAGCCGCTTCATAATCCCACACATTGCCCAGTTAGCCTTTCACAATGACCAAGTATTCAACCTGCCAGTTTGGAAGTTGGCAGCCCTTGTGGTATGGGGAATTACGTCCTTGACTCTTGCCAGCTTGCGAGGTGGCGGGGGGGGGGGATGGTGGCGGGGGTACAGTGGCGGACGGGGGGGGGTACGGTGGCAGGGGTACGGTGGTGGGAGGTACGGTGGCGGGGGTATGGAGGTGGGGGGGGTACGGTGGCAGGGGTACGGTGGCGGGGGTATGGTGGGGGGGTACGGTGGCGGGGGGTTCGGTGGGGGGTATGGTGGTGGGGATTCAGTGGCGTGGGGTTCAGTGGGGGAGGTACAGTGGTGGGGGTACGGTGGGGGGGTATGGTGGCGGGGGGTTTCGGTGGGGGGGGTACAGTGGCAGGGGGTACGGTGGCGGGGGTATGGTGGCGGGGGGTTTGGTGGGGGGGTATGGTGGTGGGGATTCAGTGGCGTGGGGTTCAGTGGGGGAGGCACAGTGGTGGGGGTACGGTGGGGGGGTATGGTGGCGGGGGGTTTCGGTGGTGGGGGTATGGTGGGGGGTACGGTGGCGGAGGTATGGTGGTGGGGGGTACGGTGGCGGGGGTATGGAGGTGGGGGGGTACAGTGGCAGGGGTACGGTGGTGGGGGTATGGTGGGGGGTGCGGTGGCGGGGGGTTTGGTGGGGGGGTATGGTGGTGGGGATTCAGTGGCATGGGGTTCAGTGGGGGAGGTACAGTGGTGGGGGTACGGTGGGGGGGTACGGTGGCGGGGGTATGGTGGTGGGGGGTACGGTGGCGGGGGTATGGTGGTGGGGGGTACGGTGGCGGGGGTATGGTGGTGGGGGGTACGGTGGCGGGGGTATGGAGGTGGGGGGGTACAGTGGCAGGGGGTACGGTGGCGGGGGTATGGTGGGGGAGGTACAGTGGTGGGGGTGCGGTGGCGGGGGGTACGGTGGGGGGGAAGCTGCTGCATCCTCATCTATCAGCGATGGCTTGTAAAATGAAACTATTCAGCCGCCAGCGGTGGTGACGAACGTGTCCGGACCCACGGATATGACCCGTGATTTAATTATAAATGTAAAAAGATCGAGGATCAGCTTTATTTGCTGTGTCCGGTCCTGTGAAAAGGTCCGAGGCGCATACAGCTGGAGTAGCTAAGACTTTTGCACAGTACTGTATTTGTCAACGTGTAAATCTGGTGGGAGCAAAGGGTGTTGGGAACGGCGAGGGGGAGCGCTGCGGGAGGGTGTGGGACAGGGGCAGAGAAGGAATGCCGGGGCGAGGGGGGTGGTCGTGGGTGGTGGGTGTAGACACACCCAGGCTGAGACACCAGACAAGATCATTTGATCCCAAACTTGGTTTATCGATTGAGCTTTGAGAGGCTGGTTCAAAGGCTCATTTTATCATCAAAGCATACAACCCTGAAATTCTTCAATTCTCCAGTTAGCCATGGAACCAAGAAGGAAAAGGAAGATCATTAAATCTCACCTCCCCACAAAAAAAAAACAAGCAAAATGGATCCGGCACATTGACCCCCAAATCCCTCCTCCTGCACAAAAAAAACGAGCCAAATGGATCCGGCACATTGACCCCCAAATCCCTCCTTTCGTACAAAAAAACACGAGAGAATAGGGTGAAGAAACACAGAACATAGAAACTACAAGACTGAAGAAGATTTTATAGGCCAAGTCCACCTCCAAAACGCAGAACAAACCTGGCCAGCACTCTCCGCAGCAGCAGGCCCTCCCCCCTCTGGTGGTGTAGCAGAGCGATCAAAACATCAGCTTATGCCCCTTCCTGCAGGCTTCTCTCACGCTTCCCGGAAACTCAGAGACTGCAGAGCTCTGATGCACCCAAGCAATCTCCAAACAGCAAAACACAGGCACCAACAGTCCCAGAATCACATCCAAGACGAGAAACAAATGTAAAAGACAGAAAAGAAGTGAGAAAGATGGTTCCACGATCTGAGTGTTCTGTGTTGCCTTGCCGAGCATTGTGGGACGTGCTTTGTTGGTACTGGAGTGGGTGGCGACACATTGTGGGCTACCCCCAGCACACCCTCATCCTTAGGTGTTGGTTGTTAACACAAGCATTTTACAACACACACAAAATGCTGGGGGAACTCGGCAGGTCAGGCAGCATCTATGGAGAGGAATAAGCAGTCGACGATTCTGACTGAGACCCTTCTTGAAGACTGGAGAGGAAGGGGGGAGTGGGAGGGGAAGGAGGACAAGCTAGAACCGGATTGATGTTTATTTTTTGGAAGCTTGTATGATGTATAGCAACGGGGTTGTGCTCCCAATGGGTTTTTTGTTGTTTTTGTTTGTTTTTTTTTAGTTAGTAGGGGCTTTTTTAGTTAATAGGGTATTTTTCCTTCTTTTTCTTTCAAAAAAATATTCTTAACACTTTATTTTCTCTTATTATTATTATTGATATATTGCTTAGGTTTGTTAATCAGTTATTTGCTAATTTAATTCCTTATTGTTCATAATGATATATTGACCATGTATCTTTTTTTTGTTAATCTTCAATGATAATTAATGAAAAGATTTTAAAATGAAACAAACCTGATAGGTGAAGTCAGGTGGGTGGGAAAGGTCACGGGCTGGAGAGAAGGAGTCTGACAGGAGAGGAGAGTGGGCCATGGGAGAACGGGAAGGAGGCGTGTATCAGGGGGAAGAAATAGGCAGGTGAGAGAAAGTGGAAGGTCAGAGTGGGAAATAGAGGAGGGGGTGGGGGAATTTGTTCAATATTCATGCCGTCAGGTTGGAGGTTACCCAGACGGAACGCAAGGTGTCGCTCCTCCACCCTGAGGGTGGCCTCATCTTGGGAAAAGGGGAGGCCAAGGTCAGAACAGGAATGGGAACTGGAATTAAAATGTTTGGCGGCCAGAGAGCTGGGCTTGTGGTGCTTGCTGATGCGGCCCCCCCGATATACAACAGGCCACATTTTACCGTAGGTTCAGTTTAATGTCGGAGAATGTATATTGTATGCAACCTGAAATCCTTACTCTTTGCAGACATCCACAAAAACAGAAAACCCCAAAGAATGAATGACAGAAAATGTTAGAACCTCAAAGCCCCCCCCCATCTCCCCACTTGCTCCAAAAAAAGGATCAGCCCCCACCACCCACCTTCCCGAGGAGACTGAGGTCCTTTAACATCTGCCGGACGATGCTGAGGATGTTCTACGAGGCTGTGGTGGCCAGTGCTATCATGTTTGCTGTTGTGTGTTGGGGCAGCAGACTGAGGGTAGCAGACACCAACAAAATCAACAAACTCATTCGTAAGGTCAGTGATGTTGTGGGGGTGGAACTGGACTCTCTGACGGTGGTGTCTGAAAAGAGGACGCTGTCCAAGTTGCATGCTATCTTGGACAATGTCTCCCATCCACTCCATAATGTACTGGTTAGGCACAGGAGTTCATTCAGCCAGAGACTCATTCCACCGAGATGTAACACTGAGCGTCATAGGAAGTCATTCCTGCCTGTGGCCATCAAACTTTACAAATCCTCCCTCGGAGTGTCAGACATCCTGAGCCAATAGGCTGGTCCTGGACTTGGCTTAATTTACTTATTATTATTTAATTGTTTATGGTTTTATATTGCTATATTTCTACACTTTTCTTGGTTGGTGCGACTGTAACGAAACCCAATTTCCCTCGGGATCAATAAAGTACACCTGTCATGTAAACAATAGCAAAGCCCCTGGAGACTATGGTCTCGAGTCCACCCCAGCGCTTTGACATCTCATCTTCTCACCGGTGAGGGAGAGAGATATCGCTCCTGCCACAGGTCACTGTTTCGATGTTACAATCTGCTGTGTTGCTTATTCCAGTTGACCTGACTTGTGAACCAGCAGACTCGAGGGAGAGAAAGAGACCACTTGAGTGTCGGGGCCTCCGACAGCTGTGCGCTCTGCCCGCCCACCGCTCTGATGTTTCAATCTCCCATGGCGAGGAACCGGGACGCCGAAGGGGCAGGACCTCCTGGAGATGCTGTACATGCGAGACATTCAAGGTACGTGTGATAAAGAAATCTGAATCCGACTTTTAGTTTCTTACAAGCCCTTTGAAAAATCAAGCACATTTTTGTGCCAAACACTGTCAATGGGATTAGTGTTGATAGGAATCACGTCAGCATGGGTGAGTTGGGCTGAAAGTACTGCTTTTGTGCTGTGTAATCGCCGAACCATCTCCACAAAACGATCCAAAGATTCAAAGTACGTCTATTATCAGACTCTGGATGCAGTATCAGAGGGACAGTTAGGCCAGTGTCGGCCGGGGTCGACCATCCTAGCTGTCTAGATACACAAAGTCTGGGCTGTATGATGCAGAGAGCAAGCTGTTGGCTGTGCAGCAAGCTCCCCCCCCCAACCTCCTGTATCGGATGAACCCAAAGCAACGGCAGAGACCGATGCAGTTCGGTACCAGCAGTATCGCTAGAGTTGTCAGTCAGCATTGAACTCAATGCAGGACTGCCTGAGGGGTTCCAGCTCCGGAATTTTCTCTCAGGGCTTACTCCCAAAGCCTTCCCCACGCAACCCTGAGATTCGCCCTCCCACAGGCAGCCCTGACACAAAGGAACACCATGGAACCTGTTTTAAGGAAAACATCAAACCCCCCCAACGCCCGAAGAAAGAACAAATCGCACAAACGACAAACAACGAGTGAGTAACCCACAGAAGCTTAAACATCGCACTGCAAAGTCCTTGAAGCAGTTCAGGGAAGTTCAGTGTAGTTCGTTTGGCTCAGTTCAATTTCGTTCCGTGTCGTTCATTGACTGCCGGCCACAGAGCCAGTCCACCCCGATCAAAATCACACCAAACAGCAATTTGAGAAAAAGAGTAGCCAGAGACCAGAAATATATCGTTGCTGGAGTCCTCTATAAACGATTCCAATCCACAAATCACTCCGTTCAAACCTTGCTCAAGCCCCAAGACTCCTGCACCTTCCCCCGTCCGCAGCGAGGGAGAGCGCGGGCAGACAGCGCTGAGCACCCGCTTGCTTTCCGTTCCTGTCTCGTCAATTTGTTGCTTTAATTGGCGAGATTGTTGAATAACAGAGCTGATCCTGGGTTCGCGCCCTGCCTTTAGGCCGCACACTCTGTGCTCGACCTTGCTGAGTTCCCTCAGAGACAGCAAAAGCTCAGCCAGCCCAAAAACACATCACCAAGAGGTAAATGACAGGCTCCAATCACATGCAGATTAGTAGCAGAACTGCTGGGTATTCAAGGAGGAGAAGGAGTAGATTTGCGAAATATCCGCAGAACGTCATCATTGGTCGTGTTAGTCTTTGATTATAAAACCTCAAGACCCTAAGATATAGGAGTAGCCTTAGGCCATTTGGCCCATCGAGTCTGCTCCACTATTTCATCATGGCTGATCCATTTCCCTCTCAGCCCCAAACCTCCTCAGGGTATCCCTCTGTGCCCTGCCAAAGCAAGGATCTATCAACCTCTCCCTTAAGTATACCCAATGACTTGTCCTTCACAGCCCCCTGTGTCAATGAGTTTCACAGATTCATCACTCTCGAGCTAAAGATTCCTCCTCATCGCCATTCTAAGTGGATGTCCCTTTATTCTGAGATTGTGTTCCCTGGTCCTAGACTCCCCCACTATAGGAAACATCCTCTCCACATCCACTCTATCTGTGTCCTCTGGTCCTAGACTCCCCCACTATAGGAAACATCCTCTCCACATCCACTCTATCTGTGTCCTCTGGTCCTAGACTCCCCCACTATAGGAAATATCCTCTCCACATCCACTCTATATCTGTGTCCTCTGGTCCTAGACTCCCGCACTATAGGAAACATCCTCTCCACATCCACTCTATCTGTGTCCTCTGGTCCTAGTCTCCCCCACTATAGGAAACATCCTCTCCACATCCACTCTATCTGTGTCCTCTGGTCCTAGACTCCCCCACTATAGGAAACATCCTCTCCACATCCACTCTATCTGTGTCCTCTGGTCCTAGACTCCCTCACTATAGGAAACATCCACTCCACATCCACTCTATCTGTGTCCTCTGGTCCTAGACTCCCCCACTATAGGAAACATCCTCTCCACATCCACTCTATTGAGGCCTTTCACCATTCTATAGGTTCTAATGAGATCACTCTTCATTCTTCACAATTCCAGTGAGTCCAAGCCCAGAGTCATCAAACACTCTTCATATGATAAACCTTATCCCTCCTAAGATGGGTATAGTTGAAGTAGGGGTGCAATTTGGACACAGAAGGCTACTACCATCAAGAAGCAGGTACAGAAGCCTCAGGACCCACACCATCAGATTCAGGAACAGTTATTACCCCTCAACCATCAGGAAAGAGGTACAGGAGCCTCAGGACCCACACCACCAGGTTCAGGAACAGTTATTACCCCTCAACCATCAGGCAGAAGGTGCAGGAGCCTCAGGACCCACACCACCAGGTTCAGGAACAGTTATTACCCCTCAACCATCAGGCAGAAGGTGCAGGAGCCTCAGGACCCACACCACCAGGTTTAGGAACAGTTATTACCCCTCAATCATCAGGCCCTTGAACCAGCGTGGATAAGTTCACTCACCTCAATGCTGAACTGATACCACAATCTATGGACTCACTTTCAAGAACTCTACAATTCATGATTTCTGTATTTTTTTTAACCTTTTAAAAAATTATTTGAACAATTTATCTTCTTTTGCATGTTTTTTTTCTCAGTCTTTGGTTGTGTATAGTTTTTTTTAATGTAAATTCCATTGTATTTCTTTACTTTTCTGTAGTTACCTGCAAGAAAATGAACACAGTGACTTATAAGTGGTGCATGTGAGCTCGATTTCAATGTTTAAGAGAAGTTTAGAGGGGTACGGAGCGGTAATGATCCTGGTGCAAGTCAATGAGTTTAAATGATACAGCACGGTGTAGATGGGCCAAAGGGCCTGTTTCTGTGCTGTACTATTTTATGACTCTATATGTACCCGATAATATGTTTACTTTGACTTTGACTTTGAAGGGGTTGTTGCTATTATTCCCAACAAAGGATGGTGAGAACAGTTGAGAGCTGACAGTTGAGGGGCTCCCTACCATCCATTGCGGACGTTTATCAGGAGTGCTGCTTATGCAGGGCCCTCAGTATTATCAATGATCCCACCTGTCCAGCCAGCATCCTCTTTGATTTTCTACCATCAGGCAGGAGAGTCCGACGTATAAGGACAAGAACGGTCAGGATGGGAAACAGTTTCTTCCCTTGGGCCGATAGGCTTCTGAACTCCCTGCCATTTTGCATTCAAAGTGCTACCTGTTAATTTGTTCTGTACCTTAAGAGTATTTAATTTATGCACTTTACTTTGTTTAGCTACGCATAATTCTACTGTTGATTTTATCCTGACTTTCCTGAATTATTGTGTGTTGTGTCTACTGCACTGTGGTTCGGAGAAACGTTGTCTCATGACGGTATACATGGATATAGTTAAATGACAATAAATTGGACTTGCTTTGACGTGTGATCAGTTAGCCTGCACAGGGAGACGGCTTCATTAGCGAGAACTGTTTGTGCGTGACGAGTGTCAGCACTTTGTCATTTCACAGTTAGAGTATCTACCGGTGAAAGATGCTGCCGAGCCGGAGGATCGGAAACCCATCGAACGTTTGATTGATGGTGATGGTTTATTTTCTATTAGTCCTCTGTTTATTTAGCCAGACGCTGTGGATGTCTCTATAAGCTGTCCAATTTAGTGGCGCATCGATTGCGTTTTTATTGTTGCATTTCAATAACCGTCCAGATGATGCTATGTGCTTTCAATGTGTGGACGGACGTTTAAATAGAATGAAGTTCTATCGGAGAGTGCAGACGTGGCTGCAATCATTACTGTGTATAAGGCACCTATTGTTCCTCAGTCCGGCATGGATACCACTGCAGCTCCACACAGGCAGGTAATTATGGAGATACCACACGGAACAGGCCCTTCTGGCCCTTCCTGCTGTGCTGCCCAGCAACCTCCTGATTTAACCCTCGCCTGATCATGGGACAATTTACAATGACTAATTAACCTTCCAACCAGTATGTCTTTGGACTGTGGGAGGAAACCGGAGGACCCGGAGGAAACTCCAGCAGCAACGAGGAGTACAAACTCCTTAAAGGCAGCAGTGGGAATTGAACCCAGGTCACTGGTACTGTTTGAGCTCACCACTACAGCACCGTGGTGCCCCGTGATACCGTTCTCTGTGGCTTACTCTCTCTCTCAGCTAGACTAAACTAAGCAACAAAGTGAAAATACGTAACTATACTCATTTGCCCTCTGCCACTCCCCAAGACAGAAAATAGATACGTGACCCCTACAACCATCAGCAACATCACCTATCTTTCTGCACCATCTTCATCCCCTCAAGAATGAGTACTGCCAGCAGAGGCAGACAAAAGAGATTCTATAATTCTCTAAAGGGCTGCATCACTGCCTGGTACGGGGGAGGGTGGGGAGATTACTGCGCAGGATCAAAATGAGCTGCAAACTCAGTCATCTCCATCATGGGCACTAGCCTCTGAAATATCCAGGACACATTCAGAAAAGGCAGCATCCGTCATTAAGGACCCCCAACACCCATGACATGCTCTCTTCCTGTTGCTACCATCAGGGAGGAGGTACAGGAGCCTGAAGACACACACTCAACAATTCAGGAACAGCTTCTGCCCCTCTGCCATCCGACTTCTGAATGGACACTAAACCCTTGAACACTACCTCACTACTTTTTAAATTTAATTCTATTTTTGCACTATTTATTTTAATTTAACTATTTAATATACATATATATACTTAATGTAATTCAATTTTTTTCTATATTATCATGTTTTGTATTGTACTGCTGCTGCAAAACAGTAAATTTCATGACACATACCGGTGATATTAAGCCTGATTCTGATATGATTGCAATGAGGGGGTTTCTCTCATTTAATTAGCTCTGCATTCTTTTGAGTTTAGAAAAATATTTAGTGATCTTACTGAAATATCTCAGGTCCTGAGCAGTTTCACAACATAGATATTGAGATGTTTTTACTCAGGTGGGAGTCCTGAATGAGGGGATGTAGACAGAAGATTAACACTGAACATAGAACTGTATGGGCCTTTCAGCCCATGATTAGGTGGCTCAGCACAAACTAGATGGGCCAAAGGGCCTGTTTCTGCGCTGTACTTTCCTTTGACTCTATGACTCTGTGGTGTGTTTACATTCTGATCTACTCCAAGATCAATCTAATCCTCCCCCCTCCCCCCCCCAACCAATCCTTAAAAAATCTTTGGAATGGGCTTCAGGCTGAAAGGTGTGAAAATATACCCTTTGGGAGGTGAAATTTGAAAGCAGAATACAGATTTAATGGCGGGATTTATTAGCAGTGGTGTTCCGCAGGGATCTGTTCTGGGACTCCTGCTCTTTGTGATTTTTATACATGATGGATGAGGAAGTGTAAGAGTGGGTTAGTAAGCTTGCAGATGACGCAAAGGTTAGTGGTGTTATGGATTGTGAAGGAGGTTGTCATGGGTTACAACGGGACAATGTCAGGGTGCAGAGTTGGGCTGAGAAGTGGCAGACAAAGGTCTGAAGTGATTCCGTTTGGAATGTCAAATGAAGGTAGAGATCAGGGTCAGTGGCAGAATTCTTCAGTGTGGAGGAACAGAGGGCTCTCAGAGTCCATGTCCACTGATCTCTCAAAGTGGCCAAGCAAGTTGACAGAGTTGTTAAGAAGGTCTATGGTGTGTTGGTCTTTGTTAGTCATGGGACTGAGTTTAAGAGCCCTGAGGTAGCGTTGCAGCTCTATAAAACTGTGGTTAGACCACACCTGGGATATTGTGTTCATTTCTGGTCCCCTGATTATAGGAAGGATGTGGAAGCTTTAGAGAGAGTGCAGAGGAGATTTACCAGGTTGCTACCTGGATTAGAGAGAATGTCTTACGAGGATATGATAAGTGAGCTAGGACTTTTCTCTTTGGAGCATATCTGGATGAGAGATGACTTGATAGAAATGTAGAACGTGATAACAGGCACAGATTGAGTGGACAGCCAGCTCTATAAAACACTACTTTGACCACACTTTGGAGCATTGCCTTCAATGCTGTGTCATCTCACTATAGAAGGGGTGTGGAAGCTTTAGCGAGGGTGCAGAGGAGATTTACCAGGATGCTGCCTTGACATGGTCCACTCCGTAAAGTCTGTATTCCGGCTCACAGTCCGGTCCGTAAACTCCGGACTCCGGGTCTTCTGGCATTCCCTTGTCTCTTTTGGGCTTAATCGTAGGCCCCTGATTCTCAATTTGGGGCCGGGAATATAAGTGGCCCTGGTTTCGAGGCTGGTGGTGGGTTTGTCTGGTCAGTATCCTGTCCTTGCTGCAACCATATGGTGAGATCTGTCCCTCCTGGTCCTTGCCTCTGTGGGGTAAGTCAGGCTGTCATTGCTATTACCCTGAGGCTGGCTGTTCCCTTCCTTCCCTCCTAAGCCCAGACCAGCCTTGCCTGCCCCTACCTGGAGCCCAGCCTCACCCTGCTTGGAACTGTCTGTCTGTGTCCATGCCTTCACTAGGTAGGTCTGGCTGTTTTGCCGCTACTTAGCGTTGGGAACTGTCTCACTGTGTTCAGTGTAATGAGCCCCGGCCCTACGTCCTGTACCCGAGGAGGGGTCCCAGCTCTGTGTTCAGTGTAATGAGCCCCGGCCCTACGTCCTGTACCCGAGGAGGGGTCCCAGCTCTGTGTTCAGTGTAATGAGCCCCGGCCCTACGTCCTGTACCCAAGGAGGGGTCCCAGCTCTGTGTTCAGTGTAATGAGCCCCGGCCCTACGTCCTGTACCCGAGGAGGGGTCCCAGCTCTGTGTTCAGTGTAATGAGCCCCGGCCCTACGTCCTGTACCCAAGGAGGGGTCCCGGCCCTATGTCCTGTACCCAAGGAGGGGTCCCAGCTCTGTGTTCAGTGTAATGAGCCCCGGCCCTACGTCCTGTACCCGAGGAGGGGTCCCAGCTCTGTGTTCTGTGTAATGAGCCCCGGCCCTACGTCCTGTACCCAAGGAGGGGTCCCGGCCCTATGTCCTGTACCCAAGGAGGGGTCCCAGCTCTGTGTTCAGTGTAATGAGCCCCGGCCCTACGTCCTGTACCCGAGGAGGGGTCCCAGCTCTGTGTTCAGTGTAATGAGCCCCGGCCCTACGTCCTGTACCCAAGGAGGGGTCCCGGCTCTGTGTTCAGTGTAATGAGCCCCGGCCCTACGTCCTGTACCCAAGGAGGGGTCCCGGCCCTATGTCCTGTACCCAAGGAGGGGTCCCAGCTCTGTGTTCAGTGTAATGAGCCCCGGCCCTACGTCCTGTACCCGAGGAGGGGTCCCAGCTCTGTGTTCAGTGTAATGAGCCCCGGCCCTACGTCCTGTACCCAAGGAGGGGTCCCGGCTCTGTGTTCAGTGTAATGAGCCCCGGCCCTACGTCCTGTACCCAAGGAGGGGTCCCGGCCCTATGTCCTGTACCCAAGGAGGGGTCCCAGCTCTGTGTTCAGTGTAATGAGCCCCGGCCCTACGTCCTGTACCCAAGGAGGGGTCCCGGCCCTATGTCCTGTACCCAAGGAGGGGTCCCAGCTCTGTGTTCAGTGTAATGAGTCCAGACCCTATGTCCTGTACCCAAGGAGGGGTCCCGGCTCTGTGTTCTGTGTAATGAGCCCCGGCCCTACGTCCTGTACCCAAGGAGGGGTCCCAGCTCTGTGTTCTGTGTAATGAGTCCAGGCCCTATGTCCTGTACCCAAGGAGGGGTCCCGGCTCTGTGTTCTGTGTAATGAGCCCCGGCCCTACGTCCTGTACCCAAGGAGGGGTCCCGGCCCTATGTCCTGTACCCAAGGAGGGGTCCCAGCCCTATGTCCTGTACCCAAGGAGGGGAACCAGCTCTGTGTTCAGTGTAATGAGCCCCGGCCCTACGTCCTGTACCCAAGGAGGGGTCCCGGCTCTGTGTTCAGTGTAATGAGCCCCGGCCCTATGTCCTGTACCCAAGGAGGGGTCCCGGCCCTACGTCCTGTACCCAAGGAGGGGTCCCAGCTCTGTGTTCTGTGTAATGAGCCCCGGCCCTATGTCCTGTACCCAAGGAGGGGTCCCGGCCCTACGTCCTGTACCCAAGGAGGGGTCCCAGCTCTGTGTTCAGTGTAATGAGTCCCGGCCCTAGGTCCTGTACCCAAGGAGGGGTCCAGCTCTGTGTTCTGTGTAATGAGTCCCGGCCCTAGGTCCTGTACCCAAGGAGGGGTCCAGCTCTGTGTTCTGTGTAATGAGCCCCGGCCCTACGTCCTGTACCCAAGGAGGGGTCCCCGCTCTGTGTTCAGTGTAATGAGCCCCTGCCCTACGTCCTGTACCCGAGGAGGGGTCCCGGCTCTGTGTTCAGTGTAATGAGCCCCGGCCCTACGTCCTGTACCCAAGGAGGGGTCCCGGCTCTGTGTTCTGTGTAATGAGACCTGGCCCTAGGTCCTGTACCCAAGGAGGGGTCCCAGCTCTGTGTTCAGTGTAATGAGCCCCGGCCCTACGTCCTGTACCCAAGGAGGGGTCCCAGCTCTGTGTTCTGTGTAATGAGACCCGGCCCTACGTCCTGTACCCAAGGAGGGGTCCCGGCTCTGTGTTCTGTGTAATGAGCCCCGGCCCTACGTCCAGTACCCAAGGAGGGGTCCCAGCTCTGTGTTCAGTGTAATGAGCCCCGGCCCTACGTCCTGTACCCAAGGAGGGGTCCCAGCTCTGTGTTCAGTGTAATGAGCGCCGGTCCTACGTCCTGTACCCAAGGAGGGGTCCCAGCTCTGTGTTCAGTGTAATGAGCCCCGGCCCTATGTCCTGTACCCAAGGAGGGGTCCCAGCTCTGTGTTCAGTGTAATGAGCGCCGGTCCTACGTCCTGTACCCAAGGAGGGGTCCCAGCTCTGTGTTCTGTGTAATGAGACCCGGCTCTACGTCCTGTACCCAAGGAGGGGTCCCGGCTCTGTGTTCTGTGTAATGAGCCCCGGCCCTATGTCCTGTACCCAAGGAGGGGTCCCAGCTCTGTGTTCTGTGTAATGAGCCCCGGCCCTACGTCCTGTACCCAAGGAGGGGTCCCGGCCCTATGTCCTGTACCCAAGGAGGGGTCCCAGCTCTGTGTTCTGTGTAATGAGCCCCGGCCCTATGTCCTGTACCCAAGGAGGGGTCCCGGCTCTGTGTTCTGTGTAATGAGTCCCGGCCCTACGTCCTGTACCCAAGGAGGGGTCCCAGCCCTATGTCCTGTACCCAAGGAGGGGTCCCAGCTCTGTGTTCTGTGTAATGAGCCCCGGCCCTACGTCCTGTACCCAAGGAGGGGTCCCGGCCCTATGTCCTGTACCCAAGGAGGGGTCCCAGCTCTGTGTTCTGTGTAATGAGTCCCGGCCCTATGTCCTGTACCCAAGGAGGGGTCCCAGCTCTGTGTTCAGTGTAATGAGCCCCGGCCCTACGTCCTGTACCCAAGGAGGGGTCCCCGCTCTGTGTTCTGTGTAATGAGCCCCGGCCCTATGTCCTGTACCCAAGGAGGGGTCCCAGCTCTGTGTTCTGTGTAATGAGCCCCGGCCCTACGTCCTGTACCCAAGGAGGGGTCTCGGCCCTACGTCCTGTACCCAAGGAGGGGTCCCAGCTCTGTGTTCTGTGTAATGAGCCCCGGCCCTACGTCCTGTACCCAAGGAGGGGTCCCAGCTCTGTGTTCAGTGTAATGAGACCCGGCCCTACGTCCTGTACCCAAGGAGGGGTCCCAGCTCTGTGTTCTGTGTAATGAGTCCCGGCCCTACGTCCTGTACCCAAGGAGGGGTCCCAGCTCTGTGTTTTGTGTAATGAGCCCTGGCCCTACGTCCTGTACCCAAGGAGGGGTCCCAGCTCTGTGTTCTGTGTAATGAGTCCCGGCCCTAGGTCCTGTACCCAAGGAGGGGTCCCAGCTCTGTGTTCTGTGTAATGAGCCCCGGCCCTACGTCCTGTACCCAAGGAGGGGTCCCAGCTCTGTGTTCTGTGTAATGAGCCCCGGCCCTAGGTCCTGTACCCAAGGTGGGGTCCCAGCCCTATGTCCTGTACCCAAGGAGGGGTCCCGGCTCTGTGTTCTGTGTAATGAGCCCCGGCCCTATGTCCTGTACCCAAGGAGGGGTCCCGGCCCTATGTCCTGTACCCAAGGAGGGGTCCCAGCCCTATGTCCTGTACCCAAGGAGGGGTCCCGGCTCTGTGTTCTGTGTAATGAGCCCCGGCCCTACGTCCTGTACCCAAGGAGGGGTCCCAGCTCTGTGTTCTGTGTAATGAGCCCCGGCCCTACGTCCAGTACCCAAGGAGGGGTCCCGGCTCTGTGTTCTGTGTAATGAGCCCCGGCCCTACGTCCAGTACCCAAGGAGGGGTCCCGGCTCAGTGTTCATGTTCCTGTCTCTCCCTTGACTCTGTGTTCTGTGTTCCTGTTCTCCCTTGACCAGGGCTTTGTGTTCTTGTCTTGTCTGCCTTGTCCTGTGCTGGGGTTCCCTTGTCCTGTCCAGGAGTCTCACAGCTAGCCCTGTGCCTCTCCTCGTCCTGTAGCCATGTCTTGTCCTCGCCTGGTTCTGGGGTCTGAGCCTGAGTCAAGACCCAGGTTCTGTGTCCTTGTTCAGTCTTTGGCTCGGAGTCCAAGCTCAGGCTCCTGGTCCCCAGTTCCATGTCCTGGTTCCACTATCCTTGTCAAGTCCTAGCCCAGGCCCGGAATCCTTGTCTCGTCCGGGGCCTGTGTCGTGTCCAGCGTCCTTTCTCCCTCACTTCCTTTGCTTCCTCCTCATGCCTAGTCCTGTGTCTGTGTCTTGCTTTTGGGTCCATTCCCAACACCACTCTTATGACAGAACGAACTCGCCATCAGCCTCGAAACCAGGGCCACTTGTATTCCCGGCCCCAAGACGAGAATCAGGTGCCTACGATTAAGCCAAAAGAGACAAAGGAATGCTGGAAGACCCGGAGTCTGGAGTTCACGGACCGGACCATGACATGCCTGGATTACAGAGAGGGTGTTATGAGCAAAGGTTGAGTATACTTTTCTCTGAAGTGGAAGATATTGAGAGGTGACTGATAGAGATCCAGTGTCATTGAGCATATAGCACAGATACAGGCCCTTTGGCCCATCTAGTCCATGCTGAACCATTATTGTGCTCAATCCCATTGACTTGCACTGGGACAATAGCCCTCCATACCCCTCCCATCCATTTACCTGACTAAACATCTCTTAAATGTTGAAATCCCGCTTGCAGGTACCACTTGTGCTGGCAACTCGTTCCACACTCTCAGTTCCCTCAGAGTGAAGTAGTTCCCCCCATGTTCCCCTTAAACTTCTCACCTTTCACCCTTAACCCATGGTAAGGTTGTAGTCCCACCCCACCTCAGTGGAAAAAGCCTGCTTGCATTTACCTTGACTATACCCCTTGTAACTTTATATCTCTATCAAATCCGTTCCGTTCTCCTACAACACAGGGACCAAAGTTCTAACCTATTTAATCTTTATCTATAACTCAAGTGTATATAGATAGAGCAGATAGAGTTTTTTCAGGGTGTTAGTGGCTAATATGAAGGGCATAATTTTAAAGTGATTGGAAGGGGGATATCAGAGGTAGGTATTTTAACACAGCATGGTGGGTATGTGGAATGTGCTATCAGAAGCAGTACTGTGCAGAATTCTTAGAACATATACTGTATCTAAGGTGCCTAAGACTTTTGCTCATTACTGTAGTAATTTTATGTATTACACTGTACGGCTGCCACAAAAAAAAAACAGATTTCATGACATGTGAATGATGATAAACCTGATTCTGATCTGGGTCTCTATTGTGGACTGAGAGTGGGAAGGGGGCAGGGAGAGGGGAATCATGGTTGGGGAAAGGGGAAGGGAGAGGGGAGGGAGTGGGAAGTACCTCAGAGACATTCTGTAATGATCAATAAACCGATTGTTTGGAATCAAATGACTATGCCTGGTGTCTCAGGGCTGGGTGTGTCTGCAACCGCGCCACCAACCCCCCCCCTTCTCTGCCGTCTGTCCCCCACCCCTCCCGCGGTGCTCCACCCTCGCCATTCCCAACATCCTTTGGTCCAGCCAGATTTACAAACTCGCTCTGTGCTCCAGGTTGACAAATACAGTACAGTGCAAAAACCTTAAACACCCTGGCTATATATGTGTGCCCAAGACTTCTGCAGAGTACTGTATTTGTATTTATTGTGTTTTTTATTATTGTATTCTTTATCTAATTATGATTTTTTATGCTGCATCGGATCCGGAGTAGCAATTATTTTGTTCTCTTCACTTGTGTACTGGAAATGACATTTTAAGAAAACTAGAATTTTAAATCTTCTACTGAAATCCTTGTGGGTCTTTCAGATGGAGCCATGAATGTGGAGGACTGGAAGGATGTGGATCAAAATCAGGTTTATTGTTATGTTATGAGATTTGTTGTTTCGTGGCAGCAGTACAGTGTGATACATAAAAATTAGATGCAGAAAGTTACAATAAATAGAGTGAAAGAGCAACGGTGAAGTAGTGTTGATGGACTGTTCAGAAATCTGAAGGGGGATGGAAGATCTATTAGATGCAGTTGTTTTGCATCTTGGTATAAGACCATAAAGCATAGGAGCAGGATTAACCCATTTGTTCCATTGAGTCTGCTGTGCCATTTCTTCACGGCTGATCCATTTCCCTTCTCGGTCCCAAACTCCTGCCTTCTCCGCGTATCTCTTCATGCCCCGGCTAACCAAGAATCAAGCTCTTCCTTAAGTATACCCAATGACTCGGCCTCTGCAGCCGCCTGTGCGAATGAATTCCACAGATTCGCCACTCCCTGGCTTAAGAAATTCCTCCTCATCCCTCTATTCTGAGCTTCGTCTTGGACCCCTGCCCCACAGGAAACATCCTCTCCACATCCACTCTACCGAGGCCTTTCACATTTTGATAGGTTTCAATGAGACCTCCCCCTCGGTTTTCGGAATTCCGGTGAGTTCAGGCCCAGGACTATCAAAGCCCCTCAGACGACAAGCTTTCCAATCCCGGAATCCTGGCATCTGGGCTCCAGAGCGAGGGAGTTGCTCCAAAGGATGCCCTCCTCCTGCAGATGAAATTTCAGCAGAACTCTGAACTAACCCAATAATTACAACATACGGGGGAAAAAAATACTCAGCTGTTTAAAGTCTGATTATAATAGAGTATAAAATGAGGGTATAAAATTTATGTGCCATCAACAATGTGGTGGAGTGGGAGCTTTAACAAGCTGCAGGGATTGGGTTGGTGTGTTTTATGGCCTGCCATGCAGCTAATAGGATGGCAATATCTCAGCATTACTGATGGACACATCAGTAAATCTACCCTGTCATGAACCAAACTCCGTCTGCAATAAAGCTGAAGTAATGGGCTCTTTAGAAAGAAAAGAGCTTGCAATTTCCTGCCCGCTTCTTTTACGAATCTGTAACTCTGCGGTGTTAATATTCAACAAGGGTCCCAGGCAATGTGTTCTTGTAATGGGAACGATTTGGAGAGTATAATCTTTCACTGTGTAGCAATTAACATCCCTAGCCGCTCTGAGAAATACTCTGATGTTAGTTTAGGCACTCGTGCATACTAGACCCTTGAGAAGACTGGCAAGATGGCGAGTCCTTAGCTTTTTTGTCTTTCACACACAAACAGCTTTAACTAAAGGCTAAGCAGCCCGTTTCTCTGACGTCAGATCAGAATCAGCTTTAAAATCACCGACATCACAAAACTGACCCTCTGTACCTCTCTCTGCAGCTGGATCCTCGACTTCTTAACCAGAAGACCACAATCTGCATGGATCCAAAATAACACCTACACCTCGCTGACCATCAACACTGGCACACCTCAGGGACGTGTGCTTAGTCTACTGTTCTCCTCTCTCTGCACCCATGGCTGTGCGGCTAGGCACAGCTGAAATGCTGCTAATAAATTTGCTGACTCCACGCATATGGGCTAAATTTGAGATGGTGATGAGATGGCATACAGGAGCTAGATACATCCGCTAATTGAGTAGTATTGCACTAACAAGCTTGCACTCAACGTCAGTAAGACTAAAGAACTGATCGTGGACTTCGGATGGGTAAGATAAGGGGACACACGCTAGTCCTCATAGAGGGGTCAGAAGAGGAAAGAGTGACCAATTCCCGAGTGTCAAAATTTCTGAGAATCTATCCTGGGCCCAACGTATCAATGCAGCTACAGAAATATGGTACAGAGGGGTGGGGCCACTGCACAGGATCAAAATAAGTTCCAGAGAGTTATAAACTTAATCAGCTCCATCATGGGCACTGGTCTCTGTAATACCCAGGACATCTTCAAGGAGTAATGCTTCAAAAAGGTGGCATCATCATTAAAGATCCCCATCACCCAGGAGGAGGTACAGGAGCCTGAAGACACACACTCAACGATTCAGGAACAGCTTCTTCCCCTCTGCCATCAGGGAGGAGGTACAGGAGCCTGAAGACACACACTCAGTGATTCAGGAACAGCTTCTTCCCCTCTGCCATCAGGGAGGAGGTACAGGAGTCTGAAGACACACACTCAATGATTCAGGAACAGCTTCTTCCCCACGTCCATCAGGGAGGAGGTACAGGAGTCTGAAGACACACACTCAACGATTCAGGAACAGCTTCTTCCCCTCTGCCATCAGGGAGGAGGTACAGGAGCCTGAAGACACACACTCAACGATTCAGGAACAGCTTCTTCCCCTCTGCCATCAGGGAGGAGGTACAGGAGCCTGAAGACAAACACTCAATGATTCAGGAACAGCTTCTTCCTCTCTGCCATCAGGGAGGAGGTACAGGAGCCTGAAGACACACACTCAGTGATTCAGGAACAGCTTCTTCCCCTCTGCCATCCGATTCTGAAATGGACGGTGAACCCATGAACACTACCTCACTACTTTTCTATTTTTTGCACTATTTCTTTTAACTATTTAATATACAAACTTGCTGCCAATTCAGTTTTTTTCTATATTATTATGTATTGCATTGTACTGCTGCTGCAAAGTTAAGCAATCTCACGACAATGCCGGTGATATTAAACCTGATTCTGATTTGTTAGTAAATAGTTTTGCGGCAGCAGTACATGATTAAAAACTATAAATTACAATACAAAATGTATATTAAAAATTAAAGTTGACATCAGTGTTCCAAATAATACCATAAGACATGGGAGCAGAATTAGGCCCTATGGCTTATGGAGTCTTCTCTGCCATTCCATCATGACTGATCCATTTCCCTCTCAGCTCCAATCTCCTGCCTTCTCCCTGTATTCCTGACTAATCAAGAATCTATCAGCCTCCACATCTGCCTGTGGCAATGAATTCCATAGATTCAGCACCCTCTGGCCAAAGAAATTCCTCCTCATCTCTTTTCTAATTGGATGTCCCTCGATTCTGAGGCTGTGCCCTCTGGTTTTAGATTCCCTCACCTTAGGAGTCATCCTCTCCACATCCACTCTATCGAGGCCTTTCACCAGTCAATAAGTTTCAATGAGATCCCCCATTCTTCTAAATTCCAGTGCATACAGGCCTAGAGCCATCAAATGCTCCTCACATGACAAGTCTTTAAACCCTGGAATCATTTTCATGAACCTCCTCTGAACTCTCTCCAATGTCAACACATCCTTTCTTAGATAAGGGGCCCAAAACTGCTCGCAATGCTCCAAGTGACATTTCACAAGTGCCTTATTTAGCCTCAATGTTACATCCTTGCTTTTGAAGTGTTGAAGTGAGTGAAGTTCTCCACGCTGGTTCAGTTGAGGGGGTATCAGCAGAGTTGAAGCCATGCCCCTGTCATCCATCTGTTCCTCCTTCCCAGCGATGAGCCGCCTTGTTCTATTGCAACATCTCGTTAAATCTTTCAGCTTCGCCATGTTGATGGACACACTCCAAACAGAATGGTGCAAGTTTGATGCTCTGTGTTCACCAAGCCTGCAGTCGTTTCATCACCAGCCGAGGTGACATCCTCAGTGCGCAGTTGTTGTTGTTTCTCCCTGGGAGTACTCACCTTTGTGGGCCCTCCCCCCATTCTCTTTCCTCACTCCTGATTGGCTATCCCTTTCAGTTGACCTTTGAATTTTATTGGCTCACGTTTCTTTGGCTCTTAGGGGTTCGTAGGTGGCGACTGTTGGTGCAACAATCCCAGGGCTTCACATTGAACATTGAGAGTAGGGGCATAAGATAATAATTTTTGTTCTGGACTGTTTTAAAATTCAAGATTATATGCATAATTCATTGGATGGTTTTGTGTTCTGCAGAAGAGTGAAAAGCATGAACATTATTGCAAGTGCAATAAAAGACTGTTCTTAAAGCTAAGGGACTCCATTAGTGTCTGAGATGTTATTGTAGAAGGTAGTTTTGAATGTGCTGAGTTCAAATTTGTCCTTTTTCTGGTTATACAGAAATTCCAGGGCAAGACCAAGACTTGGATTAGAACAGCTGGTTCACAACCACAGGATGACTTCAAGCTCTTTACTGATAATTCGCCTCAGACTTGGTGTCTTAGGCCATAAGTTGCAGGAGTGGTTTAGGCCACTTGGCCCATCGAGTCTGTTCTGCCATTCTATGAGGGCTGATTTATCATCCTTCTCAACCCCATTCTCTTACCTTCTCCCTTAACCTTTGAGGCACTTAGTAATTATCAATCTATCAACTTCTGCTTTAAGTATACCCATGACTTCTCCACTTATCCTTTGACACCCCGACTAATCAAGAACCTATCAACCTCCTTGGGTGGCAGAGTGGACTTGTCTCCACCAAAGGAGGTGTAAGGTGCTCCTTCCCTCCACTAGGCTGCAGTTCACCCTTGGGCAACTTGTCGCATCTACTTAGTCCCTGATCAGGGTCATGTGAAGCAATGGGAGCAGATGGTGGATGGCCGTATGAGCAGCATATCACAAGTCCTGGTTATGTGACCACTGACACCAGGCAGACAATCTCTGAAGAGTATTGATAATGGCTGGGGTCACCCGTCTTGTAAAGACTCTGCCCAAAAAAAGGCAACGGCAAACTAGTTCTGTGGAAAAATTTGCCAAGAATTATCAAGGTCATGAAAAGACCATGACTGCCCCTGTCAATATGACACAGCACATAGTGATGATGATGATCAAGCTCCACTTTAAATATACCCAATGACCTGGCCTTCATAGCCGTCCATGGCAGAGAATTCCACAGATTCACCACCCTGTGGCTAAAGAAATTCCTCCTCACCTCTGTTCTAAATGGATGTCCCTCTGTTCCGATGTTGTGTCCTCCCATTATAGGAAATATCCTCTCCACATCCACTTCACCACCAGTCTGACTGGATCTTAGCCAGGTAATCCTACAAGCTACTAAAGACCCTGAAGGGCTTTCTCTAGTCTCCCAAACCTCATTTTCCCAACACGGGATGCTGAGTAGATCTTGGCTCGTTTCAGCATCTGAGCCAACCGTGCAGAGCTGGCTGTGGGAGACAGTCATCAGATCCTTGACGTTGTAGATATTGGGAGAGGGCATTGACTCTCAGCTCACTCCTGGAGTTCAACTTTTTCATCTAAAGCTGCAATAAGGTCTGGAGATGAGTAATCCTGGCAAAACCCAAACCGGGTATCATAGAGATTAACAGCACAGAAGCATGCCCTTCAGCCCATCTGTTCCATGTTGACCAAGTGAGACTCATTTGCCTGAGAATGACCCATATTCCTCTGAAACCGTTTATTAGACTCAGGTTTAGCATCATTGGAATATGTCATGACATTTGTTGTTTTGCAGCAACAGTACGTTGCAATATGTAATAATTAAAAATATAAATAATTTGCAATAAGAAATATACGGTCCCAAAGTAGAGTCTTGGACTAAAACGTCAACTTTTATTCATTTCCATAGATGCTGCCTTGTGTGTATTGCTCTGGACTTTCCAGCACCGGCAGATTTTCTTGTGTTTATGAAGGAAAACACTTGCCATGCAAACTGCATCCTACTCATAGGGAAGGTTCTGGGAATAGAGCCGGAGCTGGGGTCACTAAGTCAGACCTACGTTGAATTCAGTGCTGACTGGCAATCCTGGCATGCCACTGGCGCCAAACTCTGTCGGTCTCTGCACTTCCTTTGGATTTGTCCGCTGCGTGGACAGGGGTCCTGCTGCATGCTCTCCATGTCATTCTGCCCTGGCTTGTGTATCAACTGCTGGCGACAACATGGACAGCTAAAACGCGACATGCGTAGCTGGCCCCAACCAATGGAGGACCTCCATTTAGAGATACAGTGCGGAACGGGGCCTTCCTGCCCGGTGGGCCGCAACACCCACCTTTCTGACCCTTGCCTAATTAACTTACTGACTTTGGACTGTGGGAGGAAACCCATGCCGTCACAGGGAGAACGTCCAAAACTCCTTACAGACAGCACCACCATTGAACTCCGAAGTCTGGAGCTCCCCAAACTGCAATAGAATCGCTACTCGCGTCTCCTGAGGGAAATGGCACCAAGATGAAAGACCGGACTGTTAGGGCTCATTCTGGAGCTGGGTAGAGCAAATGTTAATTTCACCAGCAATGGATCTTCAGACATGAATGTGGATAGTAGATTAAATTAAAAATGCAGCCCTGAACAATAGTTTTCCTGGAACTATGGACTGGAGTTGACTGCGAAACAGGCAATATTAATTAACATGGGGATCTGCAGTGCGGGTGCAAAGGAGGAGGTGTTGGAAAACTGTCTGTAATTCAAGGGAAGCATTGTAGATACATCGCAATTACACAATGGCCCTGCTGCTACCTTTCATCTTTAGCATATAAAATGTCGTGTAATAGGCCAGGAGTCCCCTTCCTCTAAGAGTGATCGAAGAATGATGCTGGCTGCTCACTTTCATTGTCTGCTGCCGGGAAAGGAGTCGCTGTGGCAGGCGGGTAGGCCCCTGTGCCCGTCTGGTGTATTTCTCTTTCGATGATGAGAGAGGATGTTACCATGGTTCTGCATTCATGGATTGAACTATTGCATTTATGGACTGTAGAATTTTTTCAGATTTATGGCTTTTATATTCTGTGTTTTTGCCTCTTCCTTTCCGTTTTGTTGTGTGGCAAGAGTGGGTTTGGGGGAGGGGGTGGAGTCAATGTTTTTGTTGTGCTCTGTTAGTATTTTTGTGCTGGGGAGGGGTTGTCTGGGGTTGATGTTCGTGCTCCATTTTGCGCTTGGCGGTGGTTGGGGGAGGGGTTTGATGTTTCTCTCTGAACAACTTTCTATTCTTTCTTTCTTTTGTGGCTATCTGGAGAAGACAGATCTCAGGGATGTATATGGATACGTATGAATGAACCTTTGAAGCTTTGAATAAGCCACTGTTATATCCACAAGCTTCAGTGTCTCTGTTCATGTCAGGACACAACCCAGACCCGATCTGGCTGAACAGCGGAGCGGACAGGAGAGATACAATGGCTTTCTGCTGTTCCTGTCTCATGCCCAGCAAACTTAACAGTGATGCCAGAAATTGTGCATTGAATATTTATACAATGTATTAAATATTATATAGTTCAAATGGTTTTAGTAAATTATTCAGTTAAGGGGAATTCATAATTTATCCCTGACAATTTACAAATTTGATATTTAATGGGCTCTAAAGCAACATTATATTCAACAAGCAGAAAAAATGTTAAAATGCTTAAGTTCTTAATCTTTTATCAAGAATTCATCCAATATTCAAGAGCTGAAAGCAATGCAAAGCTTTATCTCAGAGAGTCATTCTTCTCTTGATTACCTGAGCAGTCCTGAGCCTAATATAGGCAGTGAAAAGTTCAGATGTTTCATTCTAGGAAAAGAGGCAACCATCCAGCCCCCCGGATCTATTCCCCCATTCAGTTCAATCACACTGCCCTTATTTATTGCTATTTATTTATGTTTGCATTTGCACAGTTTGTTGTCTTCTGCACTCTGGTTGATCTTCCACTGATCCTGTTACAGTTGCTATTCTATAGATTTGCTGAGTATGCACACAGGAAAATGAATCTCGAGGTTGACATGTACGTGTACTTGGATAGTAAAATTTGCTTTGAACTTTGACAATTTGAACACAGGGCCAGACGGACTGCAAACGGCAGGGTGTCAGGACAGGAGGCGAGTGTTGAGACGGTTCACTCCGCGTCGTTTAACTCCACATTGTTTTACTCCGCGATGTTTCACTCCGCGATGTTTCACTCGGCGATGTTTCACTCCGCGATGTTTCACTCGGCGATGTTTCACTCCGCGATGTTTCACTCCGTGTTGTTTTACTCCGCGATGTTTCACTCCGCGATGTTTCACTCGGCGATGTTTCACTCGGCGATGTTTCACTCGGCGATGTTTCACTCCGCGATGTTTCACTCCGCGATGTTTCTCTCCGCGATGTTTCACTCGGCGATGTTTTACTCTGCGATGTTTCACTCGGCGATGTTTCACTCGGCGATGTTTCACTCGGCGATGTTTTACTCCGTGATGTTTCACTCGGCGATGTTTCACTCCGCGATGTTTTACTCCGTGATGTTTCACTCGGCGATGTTTTACTCTGCGATGTTTTACTCCGTGATGTTTCACTCCGCGTTGTTTTACTTGGTGTTGTTTTACTCCGCGATGTTTCACTCGGCGATGTTTTACTTGGTGTTGTTTTACTCCGCGTTGTTTCACTCGGCGATGTTTCACTCCGCGATGTTTCTCTCCGCGATGTTTCACTCCGCGTTGTTTTACTTGGTGTTGTTTTACTCCGCGATGTTTTACTCTGCGATGTTTCACTCGGCGATGTTTCACTCGGCGATGTTTCACTCCGTGTTGTTTCACTCGGCGATGTTTTACTCCGTGATGTTTCACTCCGTGATGTTTCACTCGGCGATGTTTCTCTCCATGATGTTTCACTCCGCGATGTTTCACTCGGCGATGTTTCACTCCGCGATGTTTCACTCCGCGATGTTTCACTCGGCGATGTTTCACTCTGCGATGTTTCACTCCGCGATGTTTCACTCGGCGATGTTTCACTCGGCGATGTTTCACTCCGCGATGTTTCACTCGGCGATGTTTCACTCGGCGATGTTTCACTCCGCGATGTTTTACTCCGCGATGTTTCACTCGGCGATGTTTTACTCTGCGATGTTTTACTCCGTGATGTTTCACTCGGCGATGTTTTACTCTGCGATGTTTCACTCCGTGATGTTTCACTCGGCGATGTTTTACTCCGTGATGTTTCACTCGGCGATGTTTTACTCTGCGATGTTTTACTCCGTGATGTTTCACTCCGCGTTGTTTTACTTGGTGTTGTTTTACTCCGCGATGTTTCACTCCGCGATGTTTTACTCGGCGATGTTTCTCTCCGCGATGTTTCACTCGGCGATGTTTTACTCTGCGATGTTTCACTCGGCGATGTTTCACTCGGCGATGTTTCACTCCGCGTTGTTTTACTTGGTGTTGTTTTACTCCACGATGTTTCACTCCGCGTTGTTTTACTTGGTGTTGTTTTACTCCGCGATGTTTCACTCCGCGATGTTTTACTCGGCGATGTTTCTCTCCGCGATGTTTCACTCGGCGATGTTTTACTCTGCGATGTTTCACTCGGCGATGTTTCACTCGGCGATGTTTCACTCCGCGTTGTTTTACTTGGTGTTGTTTTACTCCACGATGTTTCACTCCGCGATGTTTTACTCCGTGATGTTTCACTCGGCGATGTTTTACTCCGTGATGTTTCACTCCGCGATGTTTCACTCGGCGATGTTTCACTCCGTGTTGTTTTACTCTGCGATGTTTCACTCCGCGATGTTTCACTCCGCGATGTTTCACTCGGCGATGTTTTACTCCGTGATGTTTCACTCCGTGATGTTTCACTCGGCGATGTTTTACTCCGCGATGTTTCACTCCGTGATGTTTCACTCGGCGATGTTTCACTCCGCGATGTTTTACTCCGCGATGTTTTACTCCGCGATGTTTCACTCTGCGTTGTTTCACTCCGTAATGTTTTACTCTGCGATGTTTTACTCCGCCATGTTTTACTCTGCGATGTTTTACTCCGCCATGTTTTACTCTGCGATGTTTTACTCCGCGATGTTTCACTCCGTGATGTTTTACTCCGCGATGTTTCACTCTGCGTTGTTTTACTTGGTGTTGTTTTACTCTGCGATGTTTCACTGCGATGTTTCACTCCGCGATGTTTTACTCCGCGATGTTTTACTCTGCCCATCTTTGTGCTGAGGCTGTGGCTGTGACACTGCTCTGGCTTCCAAGTGCATTGTGTCTGCAAACTTTGCGGTGATTTGCCCCGCTATATAGTGAACTGAGACCGAGACAATGGATCTTATCCGTGTTTTGGTTCTATGGACTGAATTTGGTTCAGTGCTGTTGCTTGCATTTATTGTTTGCACGATTTGTGTGTTTTTCTCTCTCTCCACACTGGGTGTTAGTCTTTTTGTTAAATTGCGTTCTTTTCGGTTTCTTGTTTTAGAAACATAGAAACATAGAAAATAGGTGCAGGAGTAGGCCATTTGGCCCTTCGAGTCTGCACTGCCATTCAGTATGATCATGGCTGATCATCCAACTCAGAACCCTGTACCTGCTTTCTCTCCATACCCCCGATCCCTTTAGCCACAAGGGCCATATCTAACATCCTCTTAAACATAGCCAATGAACCGGCCTCAACTGTTTCCTGTGGCAGAGAATTCCACAGGTTCACCACTCTGTGTGAAGAAGTTTTTCCTCATCTCGGTCCTAAAAGGCTTCCCCTTTATCCATAAACTGTGACCCCTCGTTCTGGACTTCCCCAACATCAGAAACAATCTTCCTGCATCTAGCCTGTCCAATCCCCGTAGAATTTTATATGTTTCAATAAGATCCGCCCTCAATCTTCTAAATTCCAGTGACTGTCCAATAGCAGATGAATCTCAAGGTTGTGTAATTTATACAGACTTTGATAATAAATGTACTTTGAATTTTGATTCATTCATTCAGGGAATGTGGGTGTTGTCGGCTGTTCCTGTATTTATTGTCCGTACCTAATTGCATTTGAACTGATGGGTAATTAAAGAGTCAACCACAAACACATCCTGAAATATTTACTTTAGTCGCTGAAAGCTCATGAAACTTAATACAATGAACAAAAACAAAATCACTGGAGCAGGTTTAAATGAAGCAAAATCTAATTGTGGGCTTGCAAGTGAGAATCGTTCTCATAATTGTTTTCAGCAGCTGAACCTGCACATCGTTCAGTTCATCTTTCACTCTGACTAAATCTTCAACCTGCCAATTTGGAAGCCGGCGGCCCTTAATTCTAGTGGATAATTACGTCCTTGACTCTTGCCAGCTCGTGAGGCAGTACGGGGGAGGTGGGGGAGCTGCTGCATCCTCGTCTATCAGAGACAATATTCCCTCAAGCATCGGGAGGGAGGGAATTTCCCCTCCATGTGGGCAATCTGTTAGTTTCTGAGCAAGGGAGGGGACTGGGCAGTTTGGGGTGTGCGAGTTTTTTCTTTTACTTTTTCATGCGGGGGGGGGGTGGGGGTTGACGTTTTTTCTTTCAACGACCTCCACATTTTTTCTGTATTTTATGGCTAACCAGAGAAGGGAAATCTCAGAGCTGTGTTTTACGTACATACTTTGATAATAAAATGCCCCTTTGAAACTTTGGTGATAACAAACCCACCGAGACATGCAGATCTGCAAGACCCGTCACAATCAAGCTTAATATCCATGGCGTGTGGCAGCAGTACATAATCATAAAAAACTGTAAATACAATAAGAAATGTGTGTGTATATATATATAAAGTTAAATTAAATAAGTAGTCCAAAAATAGAAAGAAAAAAATGTAGTGAGGTAGTGTTCATGGGTTCAATGTCCATTCAGGAAAAAGATGGCAGAGGGGAAGAAGCTGTTCCGGAATCACTGAGTGTGTGTCTTCAGGCTCCTGTACCTCCTCCCTGATGGCAGAGGGGAAGAAGCTGTTCCTGAATCGCTGAGTGTGTGTCTTCAGGCTCCTGTACCTCCTCCCTGATGGCGGAGGGGAAGAAGCTGTTCCTGAATCACTGAGTGTGTGTCTTCAGGCTCTGTACCTCCTCCCTGATGGCGGAGGGGAAGAAGCTGTTCCTGAATCGTTGAGTGTGTGTCTTCAGACTCCTGTACCTCCTCCCTGATGGCAAAGGGGAAGAAGCTGTTCCTGAATCGTTGAGTGTGTGTCTTCAGGCTCCTGTACCTCCTCCCTGATGGCAGAGGGGAAGAAGCTGTTCCTGAATCACTGAGTGTTTGTCTTCAGGCTCCTGTACCTCCTCCCTGATGGCAAAGGGGAAGAAGCTGTTCCTGAATCGTTGAGTGTGTGTCTTCAGGCTCCTGTACCTCCTCCCTGATGGCAGAGGGGAAGAAGCTGTTCCTGAATCGCTGAGTGTGTGTCTTCAGGCTCCTGTACCTCCTCCCTGATGGCGGAGGGGAAGAAGCTGTTCCTGAATCACTGAGTGTTTGTCTTCAGGCTCCAGTACCTCCTCCCTGATGGCAAAGGGGAAGAAGCTGTTCCTGAATCGCTGAGTGTGTGTCTTCAGGCTCCTGTACCTCCTCCCTGATGGCAGTGGGGAAGAAGCTGTTCCTGAATCACTGAGTGTGTGTCTTCAGGCTCCTGTACCTCCTCCCTGATGGCAGAGGGGAAGAAGCTGTTCCTGAATCACTGAGTGTGTGTCTTCAGGCTCCTGTACCTCCTCCCTGATGGCAGAGGGGAAGAAGCTGTTCCTGAATCATTGAGTGTGTGTCTTCAGGCTCCTGTACCTCCTCCCTGATGGATGTGGGGAAGAAGCTGTTCCTGAATCACTGAGTGTGTGTCTTCAGGCTCCTGTACCTCCTCCCTGATGGCAGAGGGGAAGAAGCTGTTCCTGAATCATTGAGCGTGTGTCTGCAGACTCCTGTACCTCCTCCCTGATGGACGTGGGGAAGAAGCTGTTCCTGAATCATTGAGTTTGTGCCTTCAGGCTCCTGTACCTCCTCCCTGATGGACGTGGGGAAGAAGCTGTTCCTGAATCACTGAGTGTGTGTCTTCAGGCTCCTGTACCTCCTCCCTGATGGCAGAGGGGAAGAAGCTGTTCCTGAATCACTGACTGTGTGTCTTCAGGCTCCTGTACCTCCTCCCTGATGGCAGAGGGGAAGAAGCTGTTCCTGAATCGCTGAGTGTGTGTCTTCAGGCTCCTGTACCTCCTCCCTGATGGTAGCAATGAGAAGAGGGCATGTCCTGGGTGATGGGGGTCCTTAATGATGGATGCTGCCTTTTTGAAGCATCGCTGCTTAACGATGTTCATAAGACATAGGAGCAGAATTTGACCATTCAGCCCATCCAGCCTGCTCTGCCTTTTAATCATGCCTTTATTAACCCTCTGAACCCATTCATTTGCCTTCTCCTGTAACCATTTAACACCCTTACTGATCAGGAGATTTTTAATGATGTATCTTGTTGTACAGTAGACATTGGCAGGTTAGAAGTTGTGGGCATTACAGAGATGGAACTGATAGAAGGTCATTGTTGGGATACCCCTTGTATCAAAAGGTCAGGCAGGTAGGCAGAGGGGGTGTGGTGTCTCTGATGGCAAAAAAATGAAGTCAAATCCTTAGAAAGAAGTGCCATAGGATCGGAAGATGTAGAATCCTTGTGGGGAGAATTAAGAAAGTTCAAAGGTAAAAAGACCCTGATGGGAGTTATATACAGGACCCTGAACAGTAGTGAGGACGTGGGGCGTAAATTCAACAGGAGATAGAAAAGGCACATGATAACGGCAATGTAATGATAGTTTCAAAGGTACATTTACTGTCAGAGAAATGTGTACAATATACTTCCTGAAACGCTTTCTCTTCAGAACCATCTGCAAAAACAGAGGGGTGCCCCAAAGAATGAATGACAGTTAAATGTTTGAACCCCAAAGCCTCCCCCCACCAGCTCCCCTCCCTCCTGCGTGTAAGCAGCAGCAAGCAACAGTTTCCCCTCCCCCCACCGAGCACTCAAGCGCGAGCAAAGCAACAGCAAAGACACAGACTTGTGGTTACCCCAAAGACTACTCATTCACCCGGTATTTGACACACCACAGGCTCTCTCTCCTTAATAACAGAGAAAGCGGTGTCTCCGTTTTAACAGCGAGCAGGGAGACAGAACAAACAGCTCCCTGGTTTACGATGTTAGAAGTCCGTTACGTAGCTTTTTTCGAGCTCTGTGCCCAAAGATCTTGAGTCTCCGGGAACACAGCTGTAGATATTCTGACTCCCCCGACGCCACACGGGTCTCCTGCTGTGACATTCGATCCGCCCGTCTCCAGAGCAGTCATGGGGAATTGGGAAGATCCAGGTGGTGCTGCCAAGAGAAGGAATTTGCAGAATGCCGATGAGATGACTTTTAGGAGCAGCTTGTGGTTGAGCCCACTAGGGGAACGGCAATATTTGATCAGGGAGTTTAAGGTAAGGGAACCCTGAGGAGCCCTTGATTGTAGTATGATGAATTTTACCCTGCAGTTTGAGAAGGAGAAGATTATGTCAGATATATCATTGGCATAATAATATTGGGGGTGTTGTGGATAGTCTGGAGGGTTACAGGGGGACATTGATAGGGTGTAGAACTGGGTCAAGAAGTGGCAGATGGAGTTTAACACAGATAAGTGTGAAGTGGTTAATTTTGGTAGGTCAAATTTGAGGACAGAACATAATATTAGTGGTAAGACTCTTGGCAGTGTGGAGGATCAACGAGATCTTGGGGTCCATGTCCATAGGACACTCAAAGTTGCGTAGGTTGACAGTGTTGTTAAAAAGGCTTATGGTGTGTTGGCCTTCATCAACCATGTGACTGAGTTCAAGAGCTGTGAGGTAATGTTACAGATATATAAGATCTTAGTTAGACCCCACTTGGAGTACTGTGTTCAGTTCTGGTCACCTCATTACAGGAAAGTGTGGATACTACAGGGAGAGTGTCGAGGAGCCCTGGGATGTTGCCTGGGTTGGAGAATAGGTTGAGTGAACTTGGCCTTTTCCCCTTGGAGCGACGGAGGATGAGAGGTGACCTGATAGGGGTGTATAAGATGATGAGAGGCATTGATCGTGTGGATAGTCAGAGGCTTTTTCCCAGGGCTGAAATGGCTAGCACAAGGGGGCATGGTTTTTAAGGTGCTTGAAAGTAGGTACAAGGGGAATGTCAGAAGTAAGTTTTTTACTTAGAGACTGGTGGGTGTGTGAAATGCACTGCTGGTGACGGTTTCAGAGATGGATACAATAGGGTCTTTTGAGAGACTCTTAGATATTTTCATGGAGCTTAGAAAAATAGAGGCTATACAGTAGGAAATTCTAGGCAGTTTCTAGAGTAGGTTACATGGTCGGCACAGCATTGTGGGCCGAAGGTCCAGTAATGTGCTGTAGATTGCTATGTTCCTCTTTATCAGTATTACAGTGGATTAAAGGGAATTATAGAAGCATGAGAGAGAGGAGCTGGCCAAAGTTAATTGGAAGGGGACACTAGCAGGGATGTCAGTAGAGTAGTAATGTCTGGTGTTTCTGGGAAGAAATTTGGATGGCATAGGATAGATAGATCCCAGAGATGAAGAAGTATTTTAAAGGAAGGATGAGACTGTGGGAGACCAAGACAGCATAAGAGCGAAGGAGAAGGCATCTAATACAGCAAAAATACTGGGAAGTTAGAGGATTGGGAAGCACTTAAAAACAATCAGAAGGCAACTAAAATTCCATAAGGAGAGAAAAGATGAAATATGAAAGTAAGCTAGCCAATAACAACAAAGAGGACACCGACTTTTTTTTCAGATATATAAAGAGGAAAAGAAAGGCCAGGGTGGATATTTGACAGCTGAAAAATGATCCTGGGGAGGTAGTAATCAGGAACAAAGAAATAGTGGATGAACTTAATAAATATTTTGCGTCAGCCTTCGCCATGGAAGACACTAGCAGTATGCCAGAAATTCAAGCATGTCGGGGACAGGAGTGAGTACAGTTGCAATTGTTAGGGTGCTTGCAAAGCTAAAAGGTCTGAAGGTAGATAAGCCCCCATGACTGGATGGACTACACCCCAGGGTAATTGGCTGAAGATCCTGCAGAGGCTTTCCTGGTGACCTTTCAAGAATCACTGGACTATGACATGGTTCTGGAGGTCTGGAGAATTGCAAATGTCACTCCGCTCTTTAAGAAGGGTGAGTGGTAGAAGAAGGAAACTAGAGGCCAGTTAGCCTGACCTCCGTGGGAAGGTGCTGGAGTCAATTGATAAGGATGTGGTTTTGGGTGGATGACTTGGAGGCACAAGATAAAGAAGGCCAAAGTCAGCATGGTTTTCTTCAGGGGAAATTTTGTTTGACAAATCTCTTGGAATTCTTTGAGGAAATAGCAGGCAGGATAGATAAAGGAGAGTTAGTGGATGTTGTTTATTTGGATTTTCAGAAGGTCTTTGACAAGGTGCTGCATACGAGGCTGTTTAACAAGATAAGAGCCCACAGTATTACAGAAAAGATTTTGACGTAGATAGAAGATTGTCTGACTGGTAGGAGGCAAAGAGAATAAAGGAGCCTATTCTGATTGGCTGAAAGTGACCAGCGGTGTTCCACGGAGGTCAGTGGAACTGCTTCTTGTCACGTTGTATGTCAATGATTTGATTGATGGCTTGGTGGCTAAGTTTGTGGGTGATCAGAATAGATAGGTGGATCAGAAAAACGGAGGTGCAAAGGAGTCCTCGTGCAGGATTCCCTAAAGGTTAGCTTGCAAGCTGAATTGGTGGTAAGGAAGGCAAATGCAATGTTAGTGTTCATTTCTAGGCGATTAGAACGTAGGAGCAAGGATGTGATGATAAGACTTTATAAGGCATTGGTCAGACTGCATGGAGTATTGTGGGCAGTTTTGGGCCTCTTATCGAACATAAGACTTATTGGCATTGGAGAGGGTCTAGAGGAGATTAAGGAAATTATTATGAGAAAGAAAGGGTTAATGTATGAGGAGCGATTGAAGACTCTAGGCTAGTACTCGCTGGGGTTTAGAACAATGATGGGGATCTCATTGAAAGCTATAGAATTTTGAAAGGCCTAGGTTGAGTGGATGTGGAGAGGATGTTTCCTGTAGTGGGGGAGTTTGGGACCAGAGGACACAGATAGAGTGGATGTGGAGAGGATGTTTCCTGTAGTGGGGGAGTCTGGGACCAGAGGACACAGATAGAGTGGATGTGGAGAGGATGTTTCCTATAGTGGGGGAGTCTAGGACCAGAGGACACAGATAGAGTGGATGTGGAGAGGATGTTTCCTATGGTGGGGGAGTCTGGGACCAGAGGACACAGATTGAGTGGATGTGGAGAGGATGTTTCCTATGGTGGGGGAGTCTAGGACCAGAGGACACAGATAGAGTGGATGTGGAGAGGATGTTTCCTATGTTGGGGGAGTCTAGGACCAGAGGACACAGATAGAGAGGATGTTTCCTATGGTGGGGGAGTCTAGGACCAGAGGACACAGATTGAGTGGATGTGGAGAGGATGTTTCCTATAGTGGGGGAGACTAGGACCAGAGGACACAGATAGAGTGGATGTGGAGAGGATGTTTCCTATGGTGGGGGAGTCTAGGACCAGAGGACACAGATTGAGTGGATGAGGAGAGGATGTTTCCTATGGTGGGGGAGTATAGGACCAGAGGACACAGAGAGAATGGATGTGGAGAGGATGTTTCCTATGGTGGGAGAGTCTAGGACCAGAGGACACAGATAGAGTGGATGTGGAGAGGATGTTTCCTATAGTGGGGGAGTCTAGGACCAGAGGACACAGATAGAGTGGATGAGGAGAGGATGTTTCCTATAGTGGGGGAGTCTAGGACCAGAGGGTACAGATAGAGTGGATGTGGAGAGGATGTTTCCTATGGTGGGGAAATATCAGACCAGAGCACACAGATAGAGTGGATGTGGAGATGATGTTTCCTATGGTGGGGGAGTCTAGGACCAGGGGGTACAGATAGAGTGGATGTGGAGAGGATGTTTCCTATGGTGGGGGAATATCAGACCAGAGGACACAGATAGAGTGGATGTGGAGCGGATGTTTCCTATTGTGGGGGAGTCTAGGACCAGAGGACACAGATAGAGTGGATGTGGAGAGGATGTTTCCTATGGTGGGGGAGTCTAGGACCAGAGGACAAAGATAGAGTGGATGTGGAGAGGATGTTTCCTATGGTGGGGGAGTCTAGGACCAGAGGACACAGATAGAGTGGATGTGGAGAAGATGTTTCCTATAATGGGGGAGTCTAGGACCAGAGGACACAGATAGAGTGGATGTGGAGAGTATGTTTCCTCTGGTGGGGGAATATCAGACCAGAGGACACAGATAGAGTGGATGTGGAGAGGATGTTTCCTATAGTGGGGGAGTCTAGGACCAGAGGACACAGATAGAGTGCATGTGGAGAGGATGTTTCCTATAGTGGGGGAGTCTAGGACCAGAGGACACCGATAGCGTGGATGTGGAGAGGATGTTTCCTATGGTGAGGGAGTCTAGGAGCAGAGGACACAGTTAGAGTGGATGTGGAGAGGATTTTTCATATGGTGGGGGAATATCAGACCAGAGGACACAGTTAGAGTGGATGTGGAGAGGATGTTTCCTATAGTGGGGGAACCTAGGACCAGAGGACACAGATAGAGTGGATGTGGAGAGGATGTTTCCTATAGTGGGGGAACCTAGGACCAGAGGACACAGATAGAGTGGATGTGGAGAGGATGTTTCCTATGGTGGGGGAGTCTAGGACCAGAGGACACAGATAGAGTGGATGTGGAGAGGATGCTTCCTATGGTGGGGGAATATCAGACCAGAGGACACAGAGAGAGTGGATGTAGAGAGGATGTCTCCTATAGTGGGGGAATATCAGACCAGAGGACACAGATAGAGTGGATGTGGAGACGATGTTTCCTATGGTGGGGGAATATCAGACCAGAGGACACAGATAGAGTGGATGTGGAGAGGATGTTTCCTATGGTGGGGGAATATCAGACCAGAGGACACAGAGAGAGTGGATGTGGAGAGGATGTTTCCTATAGTGGGGGAGTCTAGGACCAGAGGACACAGATAGAGTGCACGTGGAGAGGATGTTTCCTATAGTGGGGGAGTCTAGGACCAGAGTACACAGATAGAGTGCATGTGGAGAAGATGTTTCCTATAGTGGGGGAGTCTAGGACCAGATAGAGTGGATGTGGAGAGGATGTTTCCTGTAGTGAGGGAATCTAGGACCAGAGGACACAGATAGAGAGGATGTGGAGAGGATGTTTCCTGTAGTGAGGGAGTCTCGGACCAGAGGACACAGATAGAGTGGATGTGGAGAGGATGTTTCCTATTGTGGGGGAATATCAGACCAGAGGACACAGATAGAGTGGATGTGGAGAGGATGTTTCCTATGGTGGGGGAATATCAGACCAGAGGACACAGATAGAGTGGATGTGGAGAGGATGTTTCCTATAGTGGGGGAGTCTAGTACCAGAGGGTACAGATAGAGTGGATGTGGTGAAGATGTTTCCTATAATGCGGGAGTCTAGGACCTGAGGACACAGATAGAGTGGATGTGGAGAGGATGTTTCCTATAGTGGGGGAGTCCAGGACCAGAGGACACAGATAGAGTGGATGTGGAGAGGACGTTTACTATAGTGAGGGTGTTTAGGACCAGAGGACACAGATAGAGTGGATGTGGAGAGGATATTTCCTATAGTGGGGGAGTCTGGGACCAGAGGACACAGATAGAGTGGATGTGGAGAGGATGTTTCCTATAGTGGGGGAGTCTAGGACCAGAGGACACAGATAGAGTGGAGGTAGAGAGGATGTTTCCTATGGTGGGAGAGTATCAGACCAGAGGACACAGATAGAGTGGATTTGGAGAGGATGTTTCCTATAGTGGGGGAGTCTAGTACCAGAGGGTACAGATAGAGTGGATGTGGAGAGGATGTTTCCTATGGTGGGGGAATATCAGACCAGAGGACACAGATAGAGTGGATGTGGAGACGATGTTTCCTATGGTGGGGGAATAACAGACCAGAGGACACAGATAGAGTGGATGTGGAGAGGATGTTTCCTATGGTGGGGGAATATCAGACCAGAGGACACAGAGAGAGTGGATGTGGAGAGGATGTTTCCTATAGTGGGGGAGTCTAGGACCAGAGGACACAGATAGAGTGGAGGTAGAGAGGATGTTTCCTATGGTGGGAGAGTATCAGACCAGAGGACACAGATAGAGTGGATTTGGAGAGGATGTTTCCTATGGTGGGGGAGTCTAGGACCAGAGGATACAGATAGTGTGGATGTGGAGAGGATGTTTCCTATAGTGCGGGAGTCTAGTACCAGAGGGTACAGATAGAGTGGATGTGGAGAGGATGTTTCCTATGGTGGGGGAATATCAGACCAGAGGACACAGATAGAGTGGATGTGGAGACGACGTTTCCTATGGTGGGGGAATAACAGACCAGAGGACACAGATAGAGTGGATGTGGAGAGGATGTTTCCTATGGTGGGGGAATATCAGACCAGAGGACACAGAGAGAGTGGATGTGGAGAGGATGTTTCCTATAGTGGGGGAGTCTAGGACCAGAGGACACAGATAGAGTGCACGTGGAGAGGATGTTTCCTATAGTGGGGGAGTCTAGGACCAGAGGACACAGATAGAGTGCATGTGGAGAGGATGTTTCCTAAAGTGGGGGAGTCTAGGACCAGAGGACACAGATAGAGTGGATGTGGAGAGGATGTTTCCTGTAGTGAGGGAGTCTAGGACCAGAGGACACCGATAGAGAGGATGTGGAGAGGATCTTTCCTGTAGTGAGGGAGTCTAGGACCAGAGGAGACAGATAGAGTGGATGTGGAGAGGATGTTTCCTGTAGTGAGGGAGTCTCGGACCAGAGGACACAGATAGAGTGGATGTGGAGAGGATGTTTCCTATTGTGGGGGAATATCAGACCAGAGGACACAGATAGAGTGGATGTGGAGAGGATGTTTCCTATGGTGGGGGAATATCAGACCAGAGGACACAGATAGAGTGGATGTGGAGAGGATGTTTCCTATAGTGGGGGAGTCTAGTACCAGAGGGTACAGATAGAGTGGATGTGGTGAAGATGTTTCCTATAATGCGGGAGTCTAGGACCTGAGGACACAGATAGAGTGGATGTGGAGAGGATGTTTCCTATAGTGGGGGAGTCCAGGACCAGAGGACACAGATAGAGTGGATGTGGAGAGGACGTTTACTATAGTGAGGGTGTTTAGGACCAGAGGACACAGATAGAGTGGATGTGGAGAGGATATTTCCTATAGTGGGGGAGTCTGGGACCAGAGGACACAGATAGAGTGGATGTGGAGAGGATGTTTCCTATAGTGGGGGAGTCTAGGACCAGAGGACACAGATAGAGTGGAGGTAGAGAGGATGTTTCCTATGGTGGGAGAGTATCAGACCAGAGGACACAGATAGAGTGGATTTGGAGAGGATGTTTCCTATAGTGGGGGAGTCTAGTACCAGAGGGTACAGATAGAGTGGATGTGGAGAGGATGTTTCCTATGGTGGGGGAATATCAGACCAGAGGACACAGATAGAGTGGATGTGGAGACGATGTTTCCTATGGTGGGGGAATAACAGACCAGAGGACACAGATAGAGTGGATGTGGAGAGGATGTTTCCTATGGTGGGGGAATATCAGACCAGAGGACACAGAGAGAGTGGATGTGGAGAGGATGTTTCCTATAGTGGGGGAGTCTAGGACCAGAGGACACAGATAGAGTGGAGGTAGAGAGGATGTTTCCTATGGTGGGAGAGTATCAGACCAGAGGACACAGATAGAGTGGATTTGGAGAGGATGTTTCCTATGGTGGGGGAGTCTAGGACCAGAGGATACAGATAGTGTGGATGTGGAGAGGATGTTTCCTATAGTGCGGGAGTCTAGTACCAGAGGGTACAGATAGAGTGGATGTGGAGAGGATGTTTCCTATGGTGGGGGAATATCAGACCAGAGGACACAGATAGAGTGGATGTGGAGACGACGTTTCCTATGGTGGGGGAATAACAGACCAGAGGACACAGATAGAGTGGATGTGGAGAGGATGTTTCCTATGGTGGGGGAATATCAGACCAGAGGACACAGAGAGAGTGGATGTGGAGAGGATGTTTCCTATAGTGGGGGAGTCTAGGACCAGAGGACACAGATAGAGTGCACGTGGAGAGGATGTTTCCTATAGTGGGGGAGTCTAGGACCAGAGGACACAGATAGAGTGCATGTGGAGAGGATGTTTCCTAAAGTGGGGGAGTCTAGGACCAGAGGACACAGATAGAGTGGATGTGGAGAGGATGTTTCCTGTAGTGAGGGAGTCTAGGACCAGAGGACACAGATAGAGAGGATGTGGAGAGGATCTTTCCTGTAGTGAGGGAGTCTAGGACCAGAGGAGACAGATAGAGTGGATGTGGAGAGGATGTTTCCTATTGTGGGGGAATATCAGACCAGAGGACACAGATAGAGTGGATGTGGAGAGGATGTTTCCTATGGTGGGGGAATATCAGACCAGAGGACACAGATAGAGTGGATGGGGAGAGGATGTTTCCTCTGGTGGGGGAATATCAGACCAGAGGACACAGATAGAGTGGATGTGGAGAGGATGTTTCCTATAGTGGGGGAGTCTAGGACAAGAGAACACAGATAGAGTGCATGTGGAGAGGATGTTTCCTATAGTGGGGGAGTCTAGGACCAGAGGACACCGATAGCGTGGATGTGGAGAGGATGTTTCCTATGGTGAGGGAGTCTAGGAGCAGAGGACACAGATAGAGTGGATGTGGAGAGGATTTTTCATATGGTGGGGGAATATCAGACCAGAGGACACAGTTAGAGTGGATGTGGAGAGGATGTTTCCTATAGTGGGGGAACCTAGGACCAGAGGACACAGATAGAGTGGATGTGGAGAGGATGTTTCCTTTAGTGGGGGAACCTAGGACCAGAAGACACAGATAGAGTGGATGTGGAGAGGATGTTTCCTATGGTGGGGGAGTCTAGGACCAGAGGACACAGATAGAGTGGATGTGGAGAGGATGTTTCCTATGGTGGGGGAGTCTCGGACCAGAGGACCCAGATAGTTTGGATGTGGAGAGGATGTTTCCTATTGTGGGGGAATATCAGACCAGAGGACACAGATAGAGTGTATGTGGAGAGTATGTTTCCTCTGGTGGGGGAATATCAGACCAGAGGACACAGATAGAGTGGATGTGGAGAGGATGTTTCCTAGAGTGGGGGAGTCTAGGACCAGAGGACACAGATAGAGTGCATGTGGAGAGGATGTTTCCTATAGTGGGGGAGTCTAGGACCAGAGGACACCGATAGCGTGGATGTGGAGAGGATGTTTCCTATGGTGAGGGAGTCTAGGAGCAGAGGACACAGTTAGAGTGGATGTGGAGAGGATTTTTCATATGGTGGGGGAATATCAGACCAGAGGACACAGTTAGAGTGGATGTGGAGAGGATGTTTCCTATAGTGGGGGAACCTAGGACCAGAGGACACAGATAGAGTGGATGTGGAGAGGATGTTTCCTATAGTGGGGGAACCTAGGACCAGAGGACACAGATAGAGTGGATGTGGAGAGGATGTTTCCTATGGTGGGGGAGTCTAGGACCAGAGGACACAGATAGAGTGGATGTGGAGAGGATGTTTCCTATGGTGGGGGAATATCAGACCAGAGGACACAGAGAGAGTGGATGTAGAGAGGATGTCTCCTATAGTGGGGGAATATCAGACCAGAGGACACAGATAGAGTGGATGTGGAGAGTATGTTTCCTCTGGTGGGGGAATATCAGACCAGAGGACACAGATAGAGTGGATGTGGAGAGGATGTTTCCTAGAGTGGGGGAGTCTAGGACCAGAGGACACAGATAGAGTGCATGTGGAGAGGATGTTTCCTATAGTGGGGGAGTCTAGGACCAGAGGACACCGATAGCGTGGATGTGGAGAGGATGTTTCCTATGGTGAGGGAGTCTAGGAGCAGAGGACACAGTTAGAGTGGATGTGGAGAGGATTTTTCATATGGTGGGGGAATATCAGACCAGAGGACACAGTTAGAGTGGATGTGGAGAGGATGTTTCCTATAGTGGGGGAACCTAGGACCAGAGGACACAGATAGAGTGGATGTGGAGAGGATGTTTCCTATAGTGGGGGAACCTAGGACCAGAGGACACAGATAGAGTGGATGTGGAGAGGATGTTTCCTATGGTGGGGGAGTCTAGGACCAGAGGACACAGATAGAGTGGATGTGGAGAGGATGTTTCCTATGGTGGGGGAATATCAGACCAGAGGACACAGAGAGAGTGGATGTGGAGAGGATGTCTCCTATAGTGGGGGAATATCAGACCAGAGGACACAGATAGAGTGGATGTGGAGACGATGTTTCCTATGGTGAGGGAATATCAGACCAGAGGACACAGATAGAGTGGATGTGGAGAGGATGTTTCCTATGGTGGGGGAATATCAGACCAGAGGACACAGAGAGAGTGGATGTGGAGAGGATGTTTCCTATAGTGGGGGAGTCTTGGACCAGAGGACACAGATAGAGTGCACGTGGAGAGGATGTTTCCTATAGTGGGGGAGTCTAGGACCAGAGTACACAGATAGAGTGCATGTGGAGAAGATGTTTCCTATAGTGTGGGAGTCTAGGACCAGATAGAGTGGATGTGGAGAGGATGTTTCCTGTAGTGAGGGAATCTAGGACCAGAGGACACAGATAGAGAGGATGTGGAGAGGATGTTTCCTGTAGTGAGGGAGTCTCGGACCAGAGGACACAGATAGAGTGGATGTGGAGAGGATGTTTCCTATTGTGGGGGAATATCAGACCAGAGGACACAGATAGAGTGGATGTGGAGAGGATGTTTCCTATGGTGGGGGAATATCAGACCAGAGTACACAGATAGAGTGGATGTGGAGAGGATGTTTCCTATAGTGTGGGAGTCTAGGACCAGAGGACACAGATAGAGTGGATGTGGAGAGGATGTTTCCTATAGTGGGGGAGTCTAGGGCCAGAGGACTCAGATAGAGTAAATGTGGAGAGGATGTTTCCTATAGTGGGGGAGTCTAGGACCAGAGGACACAGATAGAGTGCATGTGGAGAGGATGTTTCCTATAGTGGGGGAGTCTAGGACGAGAGGACACAGATAGAGTGGATGAGGAGATGATGTTTCCTATAGTGGGGGAGTCTAGGACCAAAGGGTACAGATAGAGTGGATGTGCAGAAGATGTTTCCTATTGTGGGGAAATATCAGACCAGAGCACACAGACAGAGTGGATGTGGAGATGATGTTTCCTATGGAGGGGGAGTCTAGGATCAGGGGGTACAGATAGAGTGGATGTGGAGAGGATGTTTCCTATGGTGGGTGAATATCAGACCAGAGGACACAGATAGAGTGGATGTGGAGTGGATGTCTCCTATTGTGGGGGAGTCTAGGACCAGAAGACACAGATAGAGTGGATGTGGGGAGGATGTTTCCTATGGTGGGGGAGTCTAGGACCAGAGGACACAGATAGAGTGGATGTGGAGAGATTGTTTCCTATAGTGAGGGTGTCTAGGACCAGAGGACACAGATAGAGTGGATGTGGAGAGGATATTTCCTATAGTGGGGGAGTCTAGGACCAGAGGACACAAATAGAGTGGACGAGGAGAGGATGTTTCCTACAGTGGGGGAGTCTAGGACCAGAGGGTACAGATAGAGTGGATGTGGAGAGGATGTTTCCTATGGTGGGGAAATATCAGACCAGAGCACACAGATAGAGTGGATGTGGAGATGATGTTTCCTATGGTGGGGGAGTCTAGGACCAGGGGGTACAGATAGAGTGGATGTGGAGAGGATGTTTCCTATGGTGGGGGAATATCAGACCAGAGGACACAGATAGAGTGGATGTGGAGCGGATGTATCCTATTGTGGGGGAGTCTAGGGCCAGAGGACTCAGATAGAGTGGATGTGGAGAGGATGTTTCCTATAGTGGGGTAGTCTAGGACCAGAGGACACAGATAGAGTGCATGTGGAGAGGATGTTTCCTATAGTGGGGGAGTCTAGGACGAGAGGACACAGATAGAGTGGATGAGGAGAGGATGTTTCCTATAGTGGGGGAGTCTAGGACCAAAGGGTACAGATAGAGTGGATGTGGAGAAGATGTTTCCTATTGTGGGGAAATATCAGACCAGAGCACACAGACAGAGTGGATGTGGAGATGATGTTTCCTATGGAGGGGGAGTCTAGGATCAGGGGGTACAGATAGAGTGGATGTGGAGAGGATGTTTCCTATGGTGGGTGAATATCAGACCAGAGAACACAGATAGAGTGGATGTGGAGTGGATGTTTCCTATTGTGGGGGAGTCTAGGACCAGAAGACACAGATAGAGTGGATGTGGGGAGGATGTTTCCTATGGTGGGGGAGTCTAGGACCAGAGGACACAGATAGAGTGGATGTGGAGAGATTGTTTCCTATAGTGAGGGTGTCTAGGACCAGAGGACACAGATAGAGTGGATGTGGAGAGGATATTTCCTATAGTGGGGGAGTCTAGGACCAGAGGACACAAATAGAGTGGACGAGGAGAGGATGTTTCCTACAGTGGGGGAGTCTAGGACCAGAGGGTACAGATAGAGTGGATGTGGAGAGGATGTTTCCTATGGTGGGGAAATATCAGACCAGAGCACACAGATAGAGTGGATGTGGAGATGATGTTTCCTATGCTGGGGGAGTCTAGGACCAGGGGGTACAGATAGAGTGGATGTGGAGAGGATGTTTCCTATGGTGGGGGAATATCAGACCAGAGGACACAGATAGAGTGGATGTGGAGCGGATGTTTCCTATTGTGGGGGAGTCTAGGACCAGAGGACACAGATAGTGTGGATGTGGAGAGGATGTTTCCTATGGTGGGGGAGTCTAGGACCAGAGGACACAGATAGAGTGGATGTGGAGAAGATGTTTCGTATAATGCGGGAGTCTAGGACCTGAGGACACAGATAGAGTGGATGTGGAGAGGATGTTTCCTATAGTGGGGGAGTCCAGGACCAGAGGACACAGATAGAGTGGATGTGGAGAGGATGTTTCCTATGGTGGGGGAATATCAGACCAGAGGACACAGAGAGAGTGGATGTAGAGAGGATGTTTCCTATAGTGGGGGAGTCTAGGACCAGAGGACACAGATAGAATGGATGTGGAGAGGATATTTCCTATAGTGGGGGAGTCTAGGACCAGAGGACTCAAATAGAGTGGACGAGGAGAGGATGTTTCCTATAGTGGGGGAGTCTAGGACCAGAGGGTATAGATAGAGTGGATGTGGAGAGGATGTTTCCTATGGTGGGGAAATATCAGACCAGAGCACACAGATAGAGTGGATGTGGAGATGATGTTTCCTATGGCGGGGGAGTCTAGGACCAGGGGGTACAGATAGAGTGGATGTGGAGAGGATGTTTCCTATGGTGGGGGAATATCAGACCAGAGGACACAGATAGAGTGGATGTGGAGCGGATGTTTCCTATTGTGGGGGAGTCTAGGACCAGAGGACACAGATAGAGTGGATGTGGAGAGGATGTTTCCTATGGTGGGGGAGTCTAGGACCAGAGGACACAGATAGAGTGGATGTGGAGAAGATGTTTCGTATAATGCGGGAGTCTAGGACCTGAGGACACAGATAGAGTGGATGTGGAGAGGATGTTTCCTATAGTGGGGAGTCCAGGACCAGAGGACACAGATAGAGTGGATGTGGAGAGGATGTTTCCTATGGTGGGGGAATATCAGACCAGTGGACACAGAGAGAGTGGATGTAGAGAGGATGTTTCCTATAGTGGGGGAGTCTAGGACCAGAGGACACAGATAGAGTGGATGTGGAGAGGATGTTTGCTATAGTGGGGGAGTCTAGGACCAGAGGACACAGATAGAGTGGATGTGGAGAGGATGTTTCCTATAGTGGGGGAGACTAGGACCAGAGGACACAGATAGAGTTGATGTGGAGAGGATGTTTCCTATAGTGGGGGAGACTAGGACCAGAGGACACAGCTAGAGTGGATGTGGAGAGGACGTTTACTATAGTGAGGGTGTTTAGGACCAGAGGACACAGATAGAGTGGATGTGGAGAGGATATTTCCTATAGTGGGGGAGTCTGGGACCAGAGGACACAGATAGAGTGGATGTGGAGAGGATGTTTCCTATAGTGGGGGAGTCTAGGACCAGAGGACACAGATAGAGTGGAGGTAGAGAGGATGTTTCCTATGGTGGGAGAGTATCAGACCAGAGGACACAGATAGAGTTGATTTGGAGAGGATGTTTCTTATAGTGGGGGAGTCTAGTACCAGAGGGTACAGATAGAGTGGATGTGGAGAGGATGTTTCCTATGGTGGGGGAATATCAGACCAGAGGACACAGATAGAGTGGATGTGGAGACGATGTTTCCTATGGTGGGGGAATATCAGACCAGAGGACACAGAGAGAGTGGATGTGGAGAGGATGTTTCCTATAGTGGGGGAGTCTAGGACCAGAGGACACAGATAGAGTGCACGTGGAGAGGATGTTTCCTATAGTGGGGGAGTCTAGGACCAGAGGACACAGATAGAGTGCATGTGGAGAGGATGTTTCCTAAAGTGGGGGAGTCTAGGACCAGAGGACACAGATAGAGTGGATGTGGAGAGGATGTTTCCTGTAGTGAGGGAGTCTCGGACCAGAGGACACAGATAGAGTGGATGTGGAGAGGATGTTTCCTATTTGGGGGAATATCAGACCAGAGGACACAGATAGAGTGGATGTGGAGAGGATGTTTCCTATGGTGGGGGAATATCAGACCAGAGGACACAGATAGAGTGGATGGGGAGAGGATGTTTCCTCTGGTGGGGGAATATCAGACCAGAGGACACAGATAGAGTGGATGTGGAGAGGATGTTTCCTATGGTGGGGGAGTCTAGGACCAGAGAACACAGATAGAGTGCATGTGGAGAGGATGTTTCCTATAGTGGGGGAGTCTAGGACCAGAGGACACCGATAGCGTGGATGTGGAGAGGATGTTTCCTAAGGTGAGGGAGTCTAGGAGCAGAGGACAGAGATAGAGTGGATGTGGAGAGGATTTTTCATATGGTGGGGGAATATCAGACCAGAGGACACAGTTAGAGTGGATGTGGAGAGGATGTTTCCTATAGTGGGGGAACCTAGGACCAGAGGACACAGATAGAGTGGATGTGGAGAGGATGTTTCCTATAGTGGGGGAACCTAGGACCAGAAGACACAGATAGAGTGGATGTGGAGAGGATGTTTCCTATGGTGGGGGAGTCTAGGACCAGAGGACACAGATAGAGTGGATGTGGAGAGGATGTTTCCTATGGTGGGGGAGTCTCGGACCAGAGGACACAGATAGTTTGGATATGGAGAGGATGTTTCCTATTGTGGGGGAATATCAGACCAGAGGACACAGATAGAGTGGATGTGGAGAGGATGTTTCCTATGGTGGGGGAATATCAGACCAGAGGACACAGAGAGAGTGGATGTGGAGAGGATGTTTCCTATAGTGGGGGAGTCTTGGACCAGAGGACACAGATAGAGTGCACGTGGAGAGGATGTTTCCTATAGTGGGGGAGTCTAGGACCAGAGTACACAGATAGAGTGCATGTGGAGAAGATGTTTCCTATAGTGTGGGAGTCTAGGACCAGATAGAGTGGATGTGGAGAGGATGTTTCCTGTAGTGAGGGAATCTAGGACCAGAGGACACAGATAGAGAGGATGTGGAGAGGATGTTTCCTGTAGTGAGGGAGTCTCGGACCAGAGGACACAGATAGAGTGGATGTGGAGAGGATGTTTCCTATTGTGGGGGAATATCAGACCAGAGGACACAGATAGAGTGGATGTGGAGAGGATGTTTCCTATGGTGGGGGAATATCAGACCAGAGGACACAGATAGAGTGGATGTGGAGAGGATGTTTCCTATAGTGTGGGAGTCTAGGACCAGAGGACACAGATAGAGTGGATGTGGAGAGGATGTTTCCCATAGTGGGGGAGTCTAGGGCCAGAGGACTCAGATAGAGTGGATGTGGAGAGGATGTTTCCTATAGTGGGGGAGTCTAGGACCAGAGGACACAGATAGAGTGCATGTGGAGAGGATGTTTCCTATAGTGGGGGAGTCTAGGACGAGAGGACACAGATAGAGTGGATGAGGAGATGATGTTTCCTATAGTGGGGGAGTCTAGGACCAAAGGGTACAGATAGAGTGGATGTGCAGAAGATGTTTCCTATTGTGGGGAAATATCAGACCAGAGCACACAGACAGAGTGGATGTGGAGATGATGTTTCCTATGGAGGGGGAGTCTAGGATCAGGGGGTACAGATAGAGTGGATGTGGAGAGGATGTTTCCTATGGTGGGTGAATATCAGACCAGAGGACACAGATAGAGTGGATGTGGAGTGGATGTCTCCTATTGTGGGGGAGTCTAGGAGCAGAAGACACAGATAGAGTGGATGTGGGGAGGATGTTTCCTATGGTGGGGGAGTCTAGGACCAGAGGACACAGATAGAGTGGATGTGGAGAGATTGTTTCCTATAGTGAGGGTGTCTAGTACCAGAGGACACAGATAGAGTGGATGTGGAGAGGATATTTCCTATAGTGGGGGAGTCTAGGACCAGAGGACACAAATAGAGTGGACGAGGAGAGGATGTTTCCTATGGTGGGGAAATATCAGACCAGAGCACACAGATAGAGTGGATGTGGAGATGATGTTTCCTATGGTGGGGGAGTCTAGGACCAGGGGGTACAGATAGAGTGGATGTGGAGAGGATGTTTCCTATGGTGGGGGAATATCAGACCAGAGGACACAGATAGAGTGGATGTGGAGCGGATGTATCCTATTGTGGGGGAGTCTAGGACCAGAGGACACAGATAGTGTGGATGTGGAGAGGATGTTTCCTATGGTGGGGGAGTCTAGGGCCAGAGGACTCAGATAGAGTGGATGTGGAGAGGATGTTTCCTATAGTGGGGTAGTCTAGGACCAGAGGACACAGATAGAGTGCATGTGGAGAGGATGTTTCCTATAGTGGGGGAGTCTAGGACGAGAGGACACAGATAGAGTGGATGAGGAGAGGATGTTTCCTATTGTGGGGGAGTCTAGGACCAAAGGGTACAGATAGAGTGGATGTGGAGAAGATGTTTCCTATTGTGGGGAAATATCAGACCAGAGCACACAGACAGAGTGGATGTGGAGATGATGTTTCCTATGGAGGGGGAGTCTAGGATCAGGGGGTACAGATAGAGTGGATGTGGAGAGGATGTTTCCTATGGTGGGTGAATATCAGACCAGAGGACACAGATAGAGTGGATGTGGAGTGGATGTTTCCTATTGTGGGGGAGTCTAGGACCAGAAGACACAGATAGAGTGGATGTGGGGAGGATGTTTCCTATGGTGGGGGAGTCTAGGACCAGAGGACACAGATAGAGTGAATGTGGAGAGATTGTTTCCTATAGTGAGTGTGTCTAGGACCAGAGGACACAGATAGAGTGGATGTGGAGAGGATATTTCCTATAGTGGGGGAGTCTAGGACCAGAGGACACAAATAGAGTGGACGAGGAGAGGATGTTTCCTACAGTGGGGGAGTCTAGGACCAGAGGGTACAGATAGAGTGGATGTGGAGAGGATGTTTCCTATGGTGGGGAAATATCAGACCAGAGCACACAGATAGAGTGGATGTGGAGATGATGTTTCCTATGCTGGGGGAGTCTAGGACCAGGGGGTACAGATAGAGTGGATGTGGAGAGGATGTTTCCTATGGTGGGGGAATATCAGACCAGAGGACACAGATAGAGTGGATGTGGAGCGGATGTTTCCTATTGTGGGGGAGTCTAGGACCAGAGGACACAGATAGAGTGGATGTGGAGAGGATGTTTCCTATGGTGGGGGAGTCTAGGACCAGAGGACACAGATAGAGTGGATGTGGAGAAGATGTTTCGTATAATGCGGGAGTCTAGGACCTGAGGACACAGATAGAGTGGATGTGGAGAGGATGTTTCCTATAGTGGGGGAGTCCAGGACCAGAGGACACAGATAGAGTGGATGTGGAGAGGATGTTTCCTATGGTGGGGGAATATCAGACCAGAGGACACAGAGAGAGTGGATGTAGAGAGGATGTTTCCTATAGTGGGGGAGTCTAGGACCAGAGGACACAGATAGAGTGGATGTGGAGAGGATGTTTGCTATAGTGGGGGAGTCTAGGACCAGAGGACACAGATAGAGTGGATGTGGAGAGGATGTTTCCTATAGTGGGGGAGACTAGGACCAGAGGACACAGATAGAGTTGATGTGGAGAGGATGTTTCCTATAGTGGGGGAGACTAGGACCAGAGGACACAGCTAGAGTGGATGTGGAGAGGACGTTTACTATAGTGAGGGTGTTTAGGACCAGAGGACACAGATAGAGTGGATGTGGAGAGGATATTTCCTATAGTGGGGGAGTCTGGGACCAGAGGACACAGATAGAGTGGATGTGGAGAGGATGTTTCCTATAGTGGGGGAGTCTAGGACCAGAGGACACAGATAGAGTGGAGGTAGAGAGGATGTTTCCTATGGTGGGAGAGTATCAGACCAGAGGACACAGATAGAGTTGATTTGGAGAGGATGTTTCCTATAGTGGGGGAGTCTAGTACCAGAGGGTACAGATAGAGTGGATGTGGAGAGGATGTTTCCTATGGTGGGGGAATATCAGACCAGAGGACACAGATAGAGTGGATGTGGAGACGATGTTTCCTATGGTGGGGGAATATCAGACCAGAGGACACAGAGAGAGTGGATGTGGAGAGGATGTTTCCTATAGTGGGGGAGTCTAGGACCAGAGGACACAGATAGAGTGCACGTGGAGAGGATGTTTCCTATAGTGGGGGAGTCTAGGACCAGAGGACACAGATAGAGTGCATGTGGAGAGGATGTTTCCTAAAGTGGGGGAGTCTAGGACCAGAGGACACAGATAGAGTGGATGTGGAGAGGATGTTTCCTGTAGTGAGGGAGTCTCGGACCAGAGGACACAGATAGAGTGGATGTGGAGAGGATGTTTCCTATTTGGGGGAATATCAGACCAGAGGACACAGATAGAGTGGATGTGGAGAGGATGTTTCCTATGGTGGGGGAATATCAGACCAGAGGACACAGATAGAGTGGATGGGGAGAGGATGTTTCCTCTGGTGGGGGAATATCAGACCAGAGGACACAGATAGAGTGGATGTGGAGAGGATGTTTCCTATGGTGGGGGAGTCTAGGACCAGAGAACACAGATAGAGTGCATGTGGAGAGGATGTTTCCTATAGTGGGGGAGTCTAGGACCAGAGGACACCGATAGCGTGGATGTGGAGAGGATGTTTCCTAAGGTGAGGGAGTCTAGGAGCAGAGGACAGAGATAGAGTGGATGTGGAGAGGATTTTTCATATGGTGGGGGAATATCAGACCAGAGGACACAGTTAGAGTGGATGTGGAGAGGATGTTTCCTATAGTGGGGGAACCTAGGACCAGAGGACACAGATAGAGTGGATGTGGAGAGGATGTTTCCTATAGTGGGGGAACCTAGGACCAGAAGACACAGATAGAGTGGATGTGGAGAGGATGTTTCCTATGGTGGGGGAGTCTAGGACCAGAGGACACAGATAGAGTGGATGTGGAGAGGATGTTTCCTATGGTGGGGGAGTCTCGGACCAGAGGACACAGATAGTTTGGATATGGAGAGGATGTTTCCTATTGTGGGGGAATATCAGACCAGAGGACACAGATAGAGTGGATGTGGAGAGGATGTTTCCTATGGTGGGGGAATATCAGACCAGAGGACACAGAGAGAGTGGATGTGGAGAGGATGTTTCCTATAGTGGGGGAGTCTTGGACCAGAGGACACAGATAGAGTGCACGTGGAGAGGATGTTTCCTATAGTGGGGGAGTCTAGGACCAGAGTACACAGATAGAGTGCATGTGGAGAAGATGTTTCCTATAGTGTGGGAGTCTAGGACCAGATAGAGTGGATGTGGAGAGGATGTTTCCTGTAGTGAGGGAATCTAGGACCAGAGGACACAGATAGAGAGGATGTGGAGAGGATGTTTCCTGTAGTGAGGGAGTCTCGGACCAGAGGACACAGATAGAGTGGATGTGGAGAGGATGTTTCCTATTGTGGGGGAATATCAGACCAGAGGACACAGATAGAGTGGATGTGGAGAGGATGTTTCCTATGGTGGGGGAATATCAGACCAGAGGACACAGATAGAGTGGATGTGGAGAGGATGTTTCCTATAGTGTGGGAGTCTAGGACCAGAGGACACAGATAGAGTGGATGTGGAGAGGATGTTTCCCATAGTGGGGGAGTCTAGGGCCAGAGGACTCAGATAGAGTGGATGTGGAGAGGATGTTTCCTATAGTGGGGGAGTCTAGGACCAGAGGACACAGATAGAGTGCATGTGGAGAGGATGTTTCCTATAGTGGGGGAGTCTAGGACGAGAGGACACAGATAGAGTGGATGAGGAGATGATGTTTCCTATAGTGGGGGAGTCTAGGACCAAAGGGTACAGATAGAGTGGATGTGCAGAAGATGTTTCCTATTGTGGGGAAATATCAGACCAGAGCACACAGACAGAGTGGATGTGGAGATGATGTTTCCTATGGAGGGGGAGTCTAGGATCAGGGGGTACAGATAGAGTGGATGTGGAGAGGATGTTTCCTATGGTGGGTGAATATCAGACCAGAGGACACAGATAGAGTGGATGTGGAGTGGATGTCTCCTATTGTGGGGGAGTCTAGGAGCAGAAGACACAGATAGAGTGGATGTGGGGAGGATGTTTCCTATGGTGGGGGAGTCTAGGACCAGAGGACACAGATAGAGTGGATGTGGAGAGATTGTTTCCTATAGTGAGGGTGTCTAGTACCAGAGGACACAGATAGAGTGGATGTGGAGAGGATATTTCCTATAGTGGGGGAGTCTAGGACCAGAGGACACAAATAGAGTGGACGAGGAGAGGATGTTTCCTATGGTGGGGAAATATCAGACCAGAGCACACAGATAGAGTGGATGTGGAGATGATGTTTCCTATGGTGGGGGAGTCTAGGACCAGGGGGTACAGATAGAGTGGATGTGGAGAGGATGTTTCCTATGGTGGGGGAATATCAGACCAGAGGACACAGATAGAGTGGATGTGGAGCGGATGTATCCTATTGTGGGGGAGTCTAGGACCAGAGGACACAGATAGTGTGGATGTGGAGAGGATGTTTCCTATGGTGGGGGAGTCTAGGGCCAGAGGACTCAGATAGAGTGGATGTGGAGAGGATGTTTCCTATAGTGGGGTAGTCTAGGACCAGAGGACACAGATAGAGTGCATGTGGAGAGGATGTTTCCTATAGTGGGGGAGTCTAGGACGAGAGGACACAGATAGAGTGGATGAGGAGAGGATGTTTCCTATTGTGGGGGAGTCTAGGACCAAAGGGTACAGATAGAGTGGATGTGGAGAAGATGTTTCCTATTGTGGGGAAATATCAGACCAGAGCACACAGACAGAGTGGATGTGGAGATGATGTTTCCTATGGAGGGGGAGTCTAGGATCAGGGGGTACAGATAGAGTGGATGTGGAGAGGATGTTTCCTATGGTGGGTGAATATCAGACCAGAGGACACAGATAGAGTGGATGTGGAGTGGATGTTTCCTATTGTGGGGGAGTCTAGGACCAGAAGACACAGATAGAGTGGATGTGGGGAGGATGTTTCCTATGGTGGGGGAGTCTAGGACCAGAGGACACAGATAGAGTGAATGTGGAGAGATTGTTTCCTATAGTGAGTGTGTCTAGGACCAGAGGACACAGATAGAGTGGATGTGGAGAGGATATTTCCTATAGTGGGGGAGTCTAGGACCAGAGGACACAAATAGAGTGGACGAGGAGAGGATGTTTCCTACAGTGGGGGAGTCTAGGACCAGAGGGTACAGATAGAGTGGATGTGGAGAGGATGTTTCCTATGGTGGGGAAATATCAGACCAGAGCACACAGATAGAGTGGATGTGGAGATGATGTTTCCTATGCTGGGGGAGTCTAGGACCAGGGGGTACAGATAGAGTGGATGTGGAGAGGATGTTTCCTATGGTGGGGGAATATCAGACCAGAGGACACAGATAGAGTGGATGTGGAGCGGATGTTTCCTATTGTGGGGGAGTCTAGGACCAGAGGACACAGATAGAGTGGATGTGGAGAGGATGTTTCCTATGGTGGGGGAGTCTAGGACCAGAGGACACAGATAGAGTGGATGTGGAGAAGATGTTTCGTATAATGCGGGAGTCTAGGACCTGAGGACACAGATAGAGTGGATGTGGAGAGGATGTTTCCTATAGTGGGGGAGTCCAGGACCAGAGGACACAGATAGAGTGGATGTGGAGAGGATGTTTCCTATGGTGGGGGAATATCAGACCAGAGGACACAGAGAGAGTGGATGTAGAGAGGATGTTTCCTATAGTGGGGGAGTCTAGGACCAGAGGACACAGATAGAGTGGATGTGGAGAGGATGTTTGCTATAGTGGGGGAGTCTAGGACCAGAGGACACAGATAGAGTGGATGTGGAGAGGATGTTTCCTATAGTGGGGGAGACTAGGACCAGAGGACACAGATAGAGTTGATGTGGAGAGGATGTTTCCTATAGTGGGGGAGACTAGGACCAGAGGACACAGCTAGAGTGGATGTGGAGAGGACGTTTACTATAGTGAGGGTGTTTAGGACCAGAGGACACAGATAGAGTGGATGTGGAGAGGATATTTCCTATAGTGGGGGAGTCTGGGACCAGAGGACACAGATAGAGTGGATGTGGAGAGGATGTTTCCTATAGTGGGGGAGTCTAGGACCAGAGGACACAGATAGAGTGGAGGTAGAGAGGATGTTTCCTATGGTGGGAGAGTATCAGACCAGAGGACACAGATAGAGTTGATTTGGAGAGGATGTTTCCTATAGTGGGGGAGTCTAGTACCAGAGGGTACAGATAGAGTGGATGTGGAGAGGATGTTTCCTATGGTGGGGGAATATCAGACCAGAGGACACAGATAGAGTGGATGTGGAGACGATGTTTCCTATGGTGGGGGAATATCAGACCAGAGGACACAGAGAGAGTGGATGTGGAGAGGATGTTTCCTATAGTGGGGGAGTCTAGGACCAGAGGACACAGATAGAGTGCACGTGGAGAGGATGTTTCCTATAGTGGGGGAGTCTAGGACCAGAGGACACAGATAGAGTGCATGTGGAGAGGATGTTTCCTAAAGTGGGGGAGTCTAGGACCAGAGGACACAGATAGAGTGGATGTGGAGAGGATGTTTCCTGTAGTGAGGGAGTCTCGGACCAGAGGACACAGATAGAGTGGATGTGGAGAGGATGTTTCCTATTTGGGGGAATATCAGACCAGAGGACACAGATAGAGTGGATGTGGAGAGGATGTTTCCTATGGTGGGGGAATATCAGACCAGAGGACACAGATAGAGTGGATGGGGAGAGGATGTTTCCTCTGGTGGGGGAATATCAGACCAGAGGACACAGATAGAGTGGATGTGGAGAGGATGTTTCCTATGGTGGGGGAGTCTAGGACCAGAGAACACAGATAGAGTGCATGTGGAGAGGATGTTTCCTATAGTGGGGGAGTCTAGGACCAGAGGACACCGATAGCGTGGATGTGGAGAGGATGTTTCCTAAGGTGAGGGAGTCTAGGAGCAGAGGACAGAGATAGAGTGGATGTGGAGAGGATTTTTCATATGGTGGGGGAATATCAGACCAGAGGACACAGTTAGAGTGGATGTGGAGAGGATGTTTCCTATAGTGGGGGAACCTAGGACCAGAGGACACAGATAGAGTGGATGTGGAGAGGATGTTTCCTATAGTGGGGGAACCTAGGACCAGAAGACACAGATAGAGTGGATGTGGAGAGGATGTTTCCTATGGTGGGGGAGTCTAGGACCAGAGGACACAGATAGAGTGGATGTGGAGAGGATGTTTCCTATGGTGGGGGAGTCTCGGACCAGAGGACACAGATAGTTTGGATATGGAGAGGATGTTTCCTATTGTGGGGGAATATCAGACCAGAGGACACAGATAGAGTGGATGTGGAGAGGATGTTTCCTATGGTGGGGGAATATCAGACCAGAGGACACAGATAGAGTGGATGTGGAGCGGATGTTTCCTATTGTGGGGGAGTCTAGGACCAGAGTACACAGATAGTGTGGATGTGGAGAGGATGTTTCCTATGGTGGGGGAGTCTAGGACCAGAGGACACAGATAGAGTGGATGTGGAGAAGATGTTTCGTATAATGCGGGAGTCTAGGACCTGAGGACACAGATAGAGTGGATGTGGAGAGGATGTTTCCTATAGTGGGGGAGTCCAGGACCAGAGGACACAGATAGAGTGGTTGTGGAGAGGATGTTTCCTATGGTGGGGGAATATCAGACCAGAGGACACAGAGAGAGTGGATGTAGAGAGGATGTTTCCTATAGTGGGGGAGTCTAGGACCACAGATAGAGTGGATGTGGAGAGGATATTTCCTATAGTGGGGGAGTCTAGGACCAGAGGACACAAATAGAGTGGACGAGGAGAGGATATTTCCTATAGTGGGGGAGTCTAGGACCAGAGGGTACAGATAGAGTGGATGTGGAGAGGATGTTTCCTATGGTGGGGAAATATCAGACCAGAGCACACAGATAGAGTGGATGTGGAGATGATGTTTCCTATGGTGGGGGAGTCTAGGACCAGGGGGTACAGATAGAGTGGATGTGGAGAGGATGTTTCCTATGGTGGGGGAATATCAGACCAGAGGACACAGATAGAGTGGATGTGGAGCGGATGTTTCCTATTGTGGGGGAGTCTAGGACCAGAGGACACAGATAGAGTGGATGTGGAGAGGATGTTTCCTATGGTGGGGGAGTCTAGGACCAGAGGACACAGATAGAGTGGATGTGGAGAAGATGTTTCGTATAATGCGGGAGTCTAGGACCTGAGGACACAGATAGAGTGGATGTGGAGAGGATGTTTCCTATAGTGGGGGAGTCCAGGACCAGAGGACACAGATAGAGTGGATGTGGAGAGGATGTTTCCTATGGTGGGGGAATATCAGACCAGAGGACACAGAGAGAGTGGATGTAGAGAGGATGTTTCCTATAGTGGGGGAGTCTAGGACCAGAGGACACAGATAGAGTGGATGTGGAGAGGATGTTTGCTATAGTGGGGGAGTCTAGGACCAGAGGACACAGATAGAGTGGATGTGGAGAGGATGTTTCCTATAGTGGGGGAGACCAGGACCAGAGGACACAGATAGAGTTGATGTGGAGAGGATGTTTCCTATAGTGGGGGAGACTAGGACCAGAGGACACAGCTAGAGTGGATGTGGAGAGGACGTTTACTATAGTGAGGGTGTTTAGGACCAGAGGACACAGATAGAGTGGATGTGGAGAGGATATTTCCTATAGTGGGGGAGTCTGGGACCAGAGGACACAGATAGAGTGGATGTGGAGAGGATGTTTCCTATAGTGGGGGAGTCTAGGACCAGAGGACACAGATAGAGTGGAGGTAGAGAGGATGTTTCCTATGGTGGGAGAGTATCAGACCAGAGGACACAGATAGAGTTGATTTGGAGAGGTTGTTTCCTATAGTGGGGGAGTCTAGTACCAGAGGGTACAGATAGAGTGAATGTGAAGAGGATGTTTCCTATGGTGGGGGAATATCAGACCAGAGGACACAGATAGAGTGGATGTGGAGACGATGTTTCCTATGGTGGGGGAATATCAGACCAGAGGACACAGAGAGAGTGGATGTGGAGAGGATGTTTCCTATAGTGGGGGAGTCTAGGACCAGAGGACACAGATAGAGTGCACGTGGAGAGGATGTTTCCTATAGTGGGGGAGTCTAGGACCAGAGGACACAGATAGAGTGCATGTGGAGAGGATGTTTCCTAAAGTGGGGGAGTCTAGGACCAGAGGACTCAGATAGAGTGGATGTGGAGAGGATGTTTCCTGTAGTGAGGGAGTCTCGGACCAGAGGACACAGATAGAGTGGATGTGGAGAGGATGTTTCCTATTGTGGGGGAATATCAGACCAGAGGACACAGATAGAGTGGATGTGGAGAGGATGTTTCCTATGGTGGGGGAATATCAGACCAGAGGACACAGAGAGAGTGGATGGGGAGAGGATGTTTCCTCTGGTGGGGGAATATCAGACCAGAGGACACAGATAGAGTGGATGTGGAGAGGATGTTTCCTATAGTGGGGGAGTCTAGGACCAGAGAACACAGATAGAGTGCATGTGGAGAGGATGTTTCCTATAGTGGGGGAGTCTAGGACCAGAGGACACCGATAGCGTGGATGTGGAGAGGATGTTTCCTATGGTGAGGGAGTCTAGGAGCAGAGGACAGAGATAGAGTGGATGTGGAGAGGATTTTTCATATGGTGGGGGAATATCAGACCAGAGGACACAGTTAGAGTGGATGTGGAGAGGATGTTTCCTATAGTGGGGGAACCTAGGACCAGAGGACACAGATAGAGTGGATGTGGAGAGGATGTTTCCTATAGTGGGGGAACCTAGGACCAGAAGACACAGATAGAGTGGATGTGGAGAGGATGTTTCCTATGGTGGGGGAGTCTAGGACCAGAGGACACAGATAGAGTGGATGTGGAGAGGATGTTTCCTATGGTGGGGGAGTCTCGGACCAGAGGACACAGATAGTTTGGATATGGAGAGGATGTTTCCTATTGTGGGGGAATATCAGACCAGAGGACACAGATAGAGTGGATGTGGAGAGGATGTTTCCTATGGTGGGGGAATATCAGACCAGAGGACACAGATAGAGTGGATGTGGAGAGTATGTTTCCTCTGGTGGGGGAATATCAGACCAGAGGACACAGATAGAGTGGATGTGGAGAGGATGTTTCCTATAGTGGGGGAGTCTAGGACCAGAGGACACAGATAGAGTGCATGTGGAGAGGATGTTTCCTATAGTGGGGGAGTCTAGGACCAGAGGACACCGATAGCGTGGATGTGGAGAGGATGTTTCCTATGGTGAGGGAGTCTAGGAGCAGAGGACACAGTTAGAGTGGATGTGGAGAGGATTTTTCATATGGTGGGGGAATATCAGACCAGAGGACACAGTTAGGGTGGATGTGGAGAGGATGTTTCCTATAGTGGGGGAACCTAGGACCAGAGGATACAGATAGAGTGGATGTGGAGAGGATGTTTCCTATAGTGGGCGAACCTAGGACCAGAGGACACAGATAGAGTGGATGTGGAGAGGATGTTTCCTATGGTGGGGGAGTCTAGGACCAGAGGACACAGATAGAGTGGATGTGGAGAGGATGTTTCCTATGGTGGGGGAATATCAGACCAGAGGACACAGAGAGAGTGGATGTAGAGAGGCTGTCTCCTATAGTGGGGGAATATCAGACCAGAGGACACAGATAGAGTGGATGTGGAGACGATGTTTCCTATGGTGGGGGAATATCAGACCAGAGGACACAGATAGAGTGGATGTGGAGAGGATGTTTCCTATGGTGGGGGAATATCAGACCAGAGGACACAGAGAGAGTGGATGTGGAGAGGATGTTTCCTATAGTGGGGGAGTCTAGGACCAGAGGACACAGATAGAGTGGATGGGGAGAGGATGTTTCCTCTGGTGGGGGAATATCAGACCAGAGGACACAGATAGAGTGGATGTGGAGAGGATGTTTCCTATAGTGGGGGAGTCTAGGACCAGAGAACACAGATAGAGTGCATGTGGAGAGGATGTTTCCTATAGTGGGGGAGTCTAGGACCAGAGGACACCGATAGCGTGGATGTGGAGAGGATGTTTCCTATGGTGAGGGAGTCTAGGAGCAGAGGACAGAGATAGAGTGGATGTGGAGAGGATTTTTCATATGGTGGGGGAATATCAGACCAGAGGACACAGTTAGAGTGGATGTGGAGAGGATGTTTCCTATAGTGGGGGAACCTAGGACCAGAGGACACAGATAGAGTGGATGTGGAGAGGATGTTTCCTATAGTGGGGGAACCTAGGACCAGAAGACACAGATAGAGTGGATGTGGAGAGGATGTTTCCTATGGTGGGGGAGTCTAGGACCAGAGGACACAGATAGAGTGGATGTGGAGAGGATGTTTCCTATGGTGGGGGAGTCTCGGACCAGAGGACACAGATAGTTTGGATATGGAGAGGATGTTTCCTATTGTGGGGGAATATCAGACCAGAGGACACAGATAGAGTGGATGTGGAGAGGATGTTTCCTATGGTGGGGGAATATCAGACCAGAGGACACAGATAGAGTGGATGTGGAGAGTATGTTTCCTCTGGTGGGGGAATATCAGACCAGAGGACACAGATAGAGTGGATGTGGAGAGGATGATTCCTATAGTGGGGGAGTCTAGGACCAGAGGACACAGATAGAGTGCATGTGGAGAGGATGTTTCCTATAGTGGGGGAGTCTAGGACCAGAGGACACCGATAGCGTGGATGTGGAGAGGATGTTTCCTATGGTGAGGGAGTCTAGGAGCAGAGGACACAGTTAGAGTGGATGTGGAGAGGATTTTTCATATTGTGGGGGAATATCAGACCAGAGGACACAGTTAGAGTGGATGTGGAGAGGATGTTTCCTATAGTGGGGGAACCTAGGACCAGAGGACACAGATAGAGTGGATGTGGAGAGGATGTTTCCTATAGTGGGCGAACCTAGGACCAGAGGACACAGATAGAGTGGATGTGGAGAGGATGTTTCCTATGGTGGGGGAGTCTAGGACCAGAGGACACAGATAGAGTGGATGTGGAGAGGATGTTTCCTATGGTGGGGGAATATCAGACCAGAGGACACAGAGAGAGTGGATGTAGAGAGGCTGTCTCCTATAGTGGGGGAATATCAGACCAGAGGACACAGATAGAGTGGATGTGGAGACGATGTTTCCTATGGTGGGGGAATATCAGACCAGAGGACACAGATAGAGTGGATGTGGAGAGGATGTTTCCTATGGTGGGGGAATATCAGACCAGAGGACACAGAGAGAGTGGATGTGGAGAGGATGTTTCCTATAGTGGGGGAGTCTAGGACCAGAGGACACAGATAGAGTGCACGTGGAGAGGATGTTTCCTATAGTGGGGGAGTCTAGGACCAGAGTACACAGATAGAGTGCATGTGGAGAGGATGTTTACTATAGTGGGGGAGTCTAGGACCAGATAGAGTGGATGTGGAGAGGATGTTTCCTGTAGTGAGGGAATCTAGGACCAGAGGACACAGATAGAGAGGATGTGGAGAGGATGTTTCCTGTAGTGAGGGAGTCTCGGACCAGACGACACAGATAGAGTGGATGTGGAGAGGATGTTTCCTATTGTGGGGGAATATCAGACCAGAGGACACAGATAGAGTGGATGTGGAGAGGATGTTTCCTATGGTGGGGGAATATCAGACCAGAGGACACAGATAGAGTGGATGTGGAGAGGATGTTTCCTATAGTGTGGGAGTCTAGGACCAGAGGACACAGATAGAGTGGATGTGGAGAGGATGTTTCCTATAGTGGGGGAGTCTAGGGCCAGAGGACTCAGATAGAGTGGATGTGGAGAGGATGATTCCTATAGTGGGGGAGTCTAGGACCAGTGGACACAGATAGAGTGGATGTGGAGAGGATGTTTCCTATTGTGCGGGAATATCAGACCAGAGGACACAGATAGAGTGCATGTGGAGAGGATGTTTCCTATAGTGGGGGAGTCTAGGACCAGAGGACACCGATAGCGTGGATGTGGAGAGGATGTTTCCTATGGTGAGGGAGTCTAGGAGCAGAGGACACAGTTAGAGTGGATGTGGAGAGGATTTTTCATATGGTGGGGGAATATCAGACCAGAGGACACAGTTAGAGTGGATGTGGAGAGGATGTTTCCTATAGTGGGGGAACCTAGGACCAGAGGACACAGATAGAGTGGATGTGGAGAGGATGTTTCCTATAGTGGGGGAACCTAGGACCAGAGGACACAGATAGAGTGGATGTGGAGAGGATATTTCCTATGGTGTGGGAGTCTAGGACCAGAGGACACAGATAGAGTGGATGTGGAGAGGATGTTTCCTATGGTGGGGGAATATCAGACCAGAGGACACAGAGAGAGTGGATGTAGAGAGGCTGTCTCCTATAGTGGGGGAATATCAGACCAGAGGACACAGATAGAGTGGATGTGGAGACGATGTTTCCTATGGTGGGGGAATATCAGACCAGAGGACACAGATAGAGTGGATGTGGAGAGGATGTTTCCTATGGTGGGGGAATATCAGACCAGAGGACACAGAGAGAGTGGATGTGGAGAGGATGTTTCCTATAGTGGGGGAGTCTAGGACCAGAGGACACAGATAGAGTGCACGTGGAGAGGATGTTTCCTATAGTGGGGGAGTCTAGGACCAGAGTACACAGATAGAGTGCATGTGGAGAGGATGTTTACTATAGTGGGGGAGTCTAGGACCAGATAGAGTGGATGTGGAGAGGATGTTTCCTGTAGTGAGGGAATCTAGGACCAGAGGACACAGATAGAGAGGATGTGGAGAGGATGTTTCCTGTAGTGAGGGAGTCTCGGACCAGAGGACACAGATAGAGTGGATGTGGAGAGGATGTTTCCTATTGTGGGGGAATATCAGACCAGAGGACACAGATAGAGTGGATGTGGAGAGGATGTTTCCTATAGTGGGGGAATATCAGACCAGAGGACACAGATAGAGTGGATGTGGAGAGGATGTTTCCTATAGTGTGGGAGTCTAGGACCAGAGGACACAGATAGAGTGGATGTGGAGAGGATGTTTCCTATTGTGGGGGAATATCAGACCAGAGGACACAGATAGAGTGGATGTGGAGAGGATGTTTCCTAAGGTGGGGGAATATCAGACCAGAGGACACAGATAGAGTGGATGTGGAGAGGATGTTTCCTCTGGTGGGGGAATATCAGACCAGAGGACACAGATAGCGTGGATGTGGAGAGGATGTTTCCTATAGTGGGGGAGTCTAGGACCAGAGAACACAGATAGAGTGGATGTGGAGAGGATGGTTCCTGTAGTGGGGGAACCTAGGACCAGAGAACACAGATAGAGTGCATGTGGAGAGGATGTTTCCTGTAGTGGGGGAACCTAGGACCAGAGGACACAGATAGAGTGGATGTGGAGAGGATGTTTACTATAGTGGGGGAACCTAGGACCAGAGGACACAGATAGAGTGGATGTGGAGAAGATGTTTCCTATGGTGGGGGAGTCTAGGACCAGGGGGTACAGATAGAGTGGATGTGGAGAGGATGTTTCCTATGGTGGGGGAATATCAGACCAGAGGACACAGATAGAGTGGATGTGGAGCGGATGTTTCCTATTGTGGGGGAGTCTAGGACCAGAGGACACAGATAGAGTGGATGTGGAGAGGATGTTTCCTATGGTGGGGGAGTCTAGGACCAGAGGACACAGATAGAGTGGATGTGGAGAAGATGTTTCCTATAATGCGGGAGTCTAGGACCTGAGGACAGAGATAGAGTGGATGTGGAGAGGATGTTTCCTATAGTGGGGGAGTCCAGGACCAGAGGACACAGATAGAGTGGATGTGGAGAGGATGTTTCCTATGGTGGGGGAATATCAGACCAGAGGACACAGAGAGAGTGGATGTAGAGAGGATGTTTCATATAGTGGGGGAGTCTAGGACCAGAGGACACAGATAGAGTGGATGTGGAGAGGACGTTTGCTATAGTGGGGGAGTCTAGGACCAGAGGACACAGATAGAGTGGATGTGGAGAGGATGTTTCCTATAGTGGGGGAGACTAGGACCAGAGGATACAGATAGAGTTGATGTGGAGAGGATGTTTCCTATAGTGGGGGAGACTAGGACCAGAGGACACAGCTAGAGTGGATGTGGAGAGGACGTTTACTATAGTGAGGGTGTTTATGACCAGAGGACACAGATAGAGTGGATGTGGAGAGGATATTTCCTATAGTGGGGGAGTCTGGGACCAGAGGACACAGATAGAGTGGATGTGGAGAGGATGTTTCCTTTAGTGGGGGAGTCTAGGACCAGAGGACACAGATAGAGTGGAGGTAGAGAGGATGTTTCCTATGGTGGGAGAGTATCAGACCAGAGGACACAGATAGAGTTGATTTGGAGAGGATGTTTCCTATAGTGGGGGAGTCTAGTACCAGAGGGTACAGATAGAGTGGATGTGGAGAGGATGTTTCCTATGGTGGGGGAATATCAGACCAGAGGACACAGATAGAGTGGATGTGGAGACGATGTTTCCTATGGTGGGGGAATATCAGACCAGAGGACACATAGAGAGTGGATGTGGAGAGGATGTTTCCTATAGTGGGGGAGTCTAGGACCAGAGGACACAGATAGAGTGGATGTGGAGAGGATGTTTCCTATATTGGGGAAGTCTAGGACCAGAGGACACAGATAGAGTGGAGCTAGAGAGGATGTTTCCTATGGTGGGAGAGTATCAGACCAGAGGACACAGATAGAGTGGATTTGGAGAGGATGTTTCCTATGGTGGGGGAGTCTAGGACCAGAGGATACAGATAGTGTGGATGTGGAGAGGATGTTTCCTATAGTGCGGGAGTCTAGTACCAGAGGGTACAGATAGAGTGGATGTGGAGAGGATGTTTCCTATGGTGGGGGAATATCAGACCAGAGGACACAGATAGAGTGGATGTGGAGACGATGTTTCCTATGGTGGGGGAATAACAGACCAGAGGACACAGATAGAGTGGATGTGGAGAGGATGTTTCCTATGGTGGGGGAATATCAGACCAGAGGACACAGAGAGAGTGGATGTGGAGAGGATGTTTGCTATAGTGGGGGAGTCTAGGACCAGAGGACACAGATAGAGTGCCCGTGGAGAGGATGTTTCCTATAGTGGGGCAGTCTAGGACCAGAGGACACAGATAGAGTGCATGTGGAGAGGATGTTTCCTATGGTGGGGGAGTCTAGGTCCTGAGGACACAGATAGAGTGGATGTGGAGAGGATGTTTCCTATGGTGGGTGAGAATAGGACCAGAGGACACAGATAGAGTGGATGTGGAGTGGATGTTTCCTATGGTGGGGGAGTCTAGGACCAGAGGGTACAGATAGAGTGGAGGTAGTGAGGATGTTTCCTATGGTGGGGGAGTATCAGACCAGAGGACACAGATGGAGTGGATTTGGAGAGGATGTTTCCTATGTTGGGGGAGTCTAGGACCAGAGGACACAGATAGTGTGGATGTGGAGAGGATGTTTCCTATAGTGCGGGAGTCTAGTACCAGAGGGTACAGATAGAGTGGATGTGGGGAGGATGTTTCCTATGGTGGGGGAATATCAGACCAGAGGACACAGATAGATTGGATGTGGAGACGATGTTTCCTATGGTGGGGGAATATCAGACCAGAGGACACAGATAGAGTGGATGTGGAGAGGATGTTTCCTATAGTGGGGGAGTCTAGGACCAGAGGACACGGATAGAGTGCATGTGGAGAGGATGTTTCCTATAGTGGGGGAGTCTAGGAGCAGAGGACACAGATAGAGTGCATGTGGAGAGGATGTTTCTTATAGTGGGGGAGTCTAGGACCAGGGGGTACAGATAGAGTGGATGTGGAGAGGATGTTTCCTATGGTGGGAGAACATCAGACCAGAGGACACAGATAGAGTGGATGTGGAGTGGATGTTTCCTATGGTGGGGGAGTCTAGGACCAGAGGACACAGATAGAGTGGATGTGGAGAGGATGTTTCCTATGGTGGGGGAGTCTAGGACCAGAGGACACAGATAGAGTGGATGAGGAGAGGATGTTTCCTAAAGTGGGGGAGTCTAGGACCAGAGGGTACAGATAGAGTGGATGTGGAGAGGATGTTTCCTATGGTGGGGAAATATCAGACCAGAGCACACAGATAGAGTGGATGTGGAGATGATGTTTCCTATGGTGGGGGAGTCTAGGACCAGGGGGTACAGATAGAGTGGATGTGGAGCGGATGTTTCCTATGTTGGGGGAATATCAGACCAGAGGACACAGATAGAGTGGATGTGGAGTGGATGTTTCCTATTGTGGGGGAGTCTAGGACCAGAGGACACAGATAGAGTGAATGTGGAGAGCATGTTTCCTATGGTGGGGGAGTCTAGGACCAGAGGACAAAGAGAGAGTGGATGTGGAGAGGATGTTTCCTATGGTGGGGGAGTCTAGGACCAGAGGACACAGATAGAGTGGAAGTGGAGAAGATGTTTCCTATAATGGGGGAGTCTAGGACCAGAGGACACAGATAGAGTGGATGTGGAGAGGATGTTAACTATAGTGGGGGAGTCCAGGACCAGAGGACCCAGATAGAGTGGAATTGGAGAGGATGTTTCCTATGGTGGGGGAATATCAGACCAGAGGAAACAGAGAGAGTGGATGTAGAGAGGATGTTTCCTATAGTGGGGGAGTCTAGGACCAGAGGACACAGATAGAGTGGAAGTGGAGAGGATGTTTCCTATAGTGGGGGAGTCTAGGACCAGAGGACACAGATAGAGTGGATGTGGAGAGGATGTTTCCTATAGTGGGGGAGACTAGGACCAGAGGACACAGATAGAGTTGTTGTGGAGAGGATGTTTCCTATAGTGGGGGAGACTAGGACCAGAGGACACAGCTAGAGTGGACGTGGAGAGGACGTTTACTATAGTGGGGGAGTCTAGGACCAGAGGACACAGATAGAGTGGATGTGGAGAGAATGTTTCCTATAGTGAGGGTGTCTAGGACCAGAGGACACAGATAGAGTGGATGTGGAGAGGATATTTCCTATAGTGTGGGAGTCTAGGACCAGAGGACACAGATAGACTGGAGGTAGAGAGGATGTTTCCTATGTTGGGAGAGTATCAGACCAGAGGACACAGATAGAGTGGATTTGGAGAGAATGTTTCCTATGGTGGGGGAGTCTAGGACCAGAGGATACAGATAGTGTGGATGTGGAGAGGATGTTTCCTATAGTGCGGGAGTCTAGTACCAGAGGGTAGAGATAGAGTGGATGTGGAGAGGATGTTTCCTTTCGTGGGGGAATATCAGACCAGAGGACACAGATAGAGTGGATGTGGAGACGATGTTCCCTATGGTGGGGTTATATCAGACCAGAGGACACAGATAGAGTGGATGTGGAGAGGATGTTTCCTATGGTGGGGGAATATCAGACCAGAGGACACAGAGAGAGTGGATGTGCAGAGGATGTTTCCTATAGTGGGGGAGTCTAGGACCAGACAACACAGATAGAGTGCACGTGGAGAGGATGTTTCCTATAGTGGGGGAGTCTAGGACCAGAGGACACAGATAGAGTGCATGTGGAGAGGATGTTTCCTATAGTGGGGGAGTCTAGGACCAGAGGACACAGATAGAGTGGATGTGGAGAGGATGTTTCCTGTAGTGAGGGAATCTAGGACCAGAGGACACAGATAGAGAGGATGTTGAGAGGATGTTTCCTGTAGTGAGGGAGTCTCGGACCAGAGGACACAGCTAGAGTGGATGTGGAGAGGATGTTTCCTATTGTGGGGGAATATCAGACCAGAGGACACAGATAGAGTGGATGTGGAGAGGATGTTTCCTATGGTGGGAAATATCAGACCAGAGGACACAGATAGAGTGGATGTGGAGAGGATGTTTCCTCTGGTGGGGGAATATCAGACCAGAGGACACAGATAGAGTGGATGTGGAGAGGATGTTTCCTACAGTGGGGGAGTCTAGGACCAGAGAACACAGATAGAGTGCATGTGGAGAGGATGTTTCCTATAGTGGGGGAGTCTAGGACCAGAGGACACCGATAGCGTGGATGTGGAGAGGATGTTTCCTATGGTGAGGGAGTCTAGGAGCAGAGGACACAGATAGAGTGGATGTGGAGAGGATTTTCCCTATGGTGGGGGAATATCAGACCAGAGGACACAGTTAGAGTGGATGTGGAGAGGATGTTTCCTATAGTGGGGAACCTAGGACCAGAGGACACAGATAGAGTGGATGTGGAGAGGATGTTTCCTATAGTGGGGGAACCTAGGACGAGAGGACACAGATAGAGTGGATGTGGAGAGGATGTTTCCTATGGTGGGGGAGTCTAGGACCAGAGGACACAGATAGAGTGGATGTGGAGAGGATGTTTCCTATGGTGGGGGAGTCTCAGACCAGAGGACACAGATAGAGTGGATGTGGAGAGGATGTTTCCTATAGTGGGGGAACCTAGGACGAGAGGACACAGATAGAGTGGATGTGGAGAGGATGTTTCCTATGGTGGGGGAGTCTAGGACCAGAGGACACCGACAGCGTGGATGTGGAGAGGATGTTTCCTATGGTGAGGGAGTCTAGGAGCAGAGGACACCGATAGAGTGGATGTGGAGAGGATTTTTCCTATTGTGGGGGAATATCAAACCAGAGGACACAGTTAGAGTGGATGTGGAGAGGATGTTTCCTATAGTGGGGGAACCTAGGACCAGAGGAGACAGATAGAGTGGATGTGGAGAGCATGTTTCCTATAGTGGGGGAACCTAGGAACAGAGGACACAGATAGAGTGGATGTTGAGAGGATGTTTCCTATGGTGGGGGAGTCTAGGACCAGAGGACACAGATAGAGTGGATGTGGAGAGGATGTTTCCTATGGTGGGGGAGTCTAGGATCAGAGGACACAGATAGAGTGGATGTGGAGAGGATGTTTCCTATGGTGGGTGAGAATAGGACCAGAGGACACAGATAGAGTGGATGTGGAGTGGATGTTTCCTATGGTGGGGGAGTCTAGGACCAGAGGGTACAGATAGAGTGGAGGTAGTGAGGATGTTTCCTATGGTGGGGGAGTATCAGACCAGAGGACACAGATGGAGTGGATTTGGAGAGGATGTTTCCTATGTTGGGGGAGTCTAGGACCAGAGGACACAGATAGGGTGGATGTGGAGAGGATGTTTCCTATAGTGCGGGAGTCTAGTACCAGAGGGTACAGATAGAGTGGATGTGGGGAGGATGTTTCCTATGGTGGGGGAATATCAGACCAGAGGACACAGATAGATTGGATGTGGAGACGATGTTTCCTATGGTGGGGGAATATCAGACCAGAGGACACTGATAGAGTGGATGTGGAGAGGATGTTTCCTATAGTGGGGGAATCTAGGACCAGAGGACACGGATAGAGTGCATGTGGAGAGGATGTTTCCTATAGTGGGGGAGTCTAGGACCAGAGGACACAGATAGAGTGCATGTGGAGAGGATGTTTCTTATAGTGGGGGAGTCTAGGACCAGAGGACACAGATAGAGTGGATGTGGAGAGGATGTTTCCTGTAGTGAGGGAGTCTAGGACCAGAGGACACAGATAGAGTGGATGTGGAGAGGATGTTTCCTGTAGTGAGGGAGTCTCGGACCAGAGGACACAGATAGAGTGGATGTGGAGAGGATGTTTCCTATAGTGGGGGAACCTAGGACCAGAGGACACAGATAGAGTGGATGTGGAGACGATGTTCCCTATGGTGGGGTTATATCAGACCAGAGGACACAGATAGAGTGGATGTGGAGAGGATGTTTCCTATGGTGGGGGAATATCAGACCAGAGGACACAGAGAGAGTGGATGTGGAGAGGATGTTTCCTATAGTGGGGGAGTCTAGGACCAGAGGACACGGATAGAGTGCATGTGGAGAGGATGTTTCCTATAGTGGGGGAGTCTAGGAGCAGAGGACACAGATAGAGTGCATGTGGAGAGGATGTTTCTTATAGTGGGGGAGTCTAGGACCAGGGGGTACAGATAGAGTGGATGTGGAGAGGATGTTTCCTATGGTGGGAGAACATCAGACCAGAGGACACAGATAGAGTGGATGTGGAGTGGATGTTTCCTATGGTGGGGGAGTCTAGGACCAGAGGACACAGATAGAGTGGATGTGGAGAGGATGTTTCCTATGGTGGGGGAGTCTAGGACCAGAGGACACAGATAGAGTGGATGAGGAGAGGATGTTTCCTAAAGTGGGGGAGTCTAGGACCAGAGGGTACAGATAGAGTGGATGTGGAGAGGATGTTTCCTATGGTGGGGAAATATCAGACCAGAGCACACAGATAGAGTGGATGTGGAGATGATGTTTCCTATGGTGGGGGAGTCTAGGACCAGGGGGTACAGATAGAGTGGATGTGGAGCGGATGTTTCCTATGTTGGGGGAATATCAGACCAGAGGACACAGATAGAGTGGATGTGGAGTGGATGTTTCCTATTGTGGGGGAGTCTAGGACCAGAGGACACAGATAGAGTGAATGTGGAGAGCATGTTTCCTATGGTGGGGGAGTCTAGGACCAGAGGACAAAGAGAGAGTGGATGTGGAGAGGATGTTTCCTATGGTGGGGGAGTCTAGGACCAGAGGACACAGATAGAGTGGAAGTGGAGAAGATGTTTCCTATAATGGGGGAGTCTAGGACCAGAGGACACAGATAGAGTGGATGTGGAGAGGATGTTAACTATAGTGGGGGAGTCCAGGACCAGAGGACCCAGATAGAGTGGAATTGGAGAGGATGTTTCCTATGGTGGGGGAATATCAGACCAGAGGAAACAGAGAGAGTGGATGTAGAGAGGATGTTTCCTATAGTGGGGGAGTCTAGGACCAGAGGACACAGATAGAGTGGATGTGGAGAGGATGTTTCCTATGGTGGGGGAGTCTAGGACCAGAGGACACAGATAGAGTGGATGAGGAGAGGATGTTTCCTAAAGTGGGGGAGTCTAGGACCAGAGGGTACAGATAGAGTGGATGTGGAGAGGATGTTTCCTATGGTGGGGAAATATCAGACCAGAGCACACAGATAGAGTGGATGTGGAGATGATGTTTCCTATGGTGGGGGAGTCTAGGACCAGGGGGTACAGATAGAGTGGATGTGGAGCGGATGTTTCCTATGTTGGGGGAATATCAGACCAGAGGACACAGATAGAGTGGATGTGGAGTGGATGTTTCCTATTGTGGGGGAGTCTAGGACCAGAGGACACAGATAGAGTGAATGTGGAGAGCATGTTTCCTATGGTGGGGGAGTCTAGGACCAGAGGACAAAGAGAGAGTGGATGTGGAGAGGATGTTTCCTATGGTGGGGGAGTCTAGGACCAGAGGACACAGATAGAGTGGAAGTGGAGAAGATGTTTCCTATAATGGGGGAGTCTAGGACCAGAGGACACAGATAGAGTGGATGTGGAGAGGATGTTAACTATAGTGGGGGAGTCCAGGACCAGAGGACCCAGATAGAGTGGAATTGGAGAGGATGTTTCCTATGGTGGGGGAATATCAGACCAGAGGAAACAGAGAGAGTGGATGTAGAGAGGATGTTTCCTATAGTGGGGGAGTCTAGGACCAGAGGACACAGATAGAGTGGAAGTGGAGAGGATGTTTCCTATAGTGGGGGAGTCTAGGACCAGAGGACACAGATAGAGTGGATGTGGAGAGGATGTTTCCTATAGTGGGGGAGACTAGGACCAGAGGACACAGATAGAGTGGAAGTGGAGAGGATGTTTCCTATAGTGGGGGAGTCTAGGACCAGAGGACACAGATAGAGTGGATGTGGAGAGGATGTTTCCTATAGTGGGGGAACCTAGGACCAGAGGACACAGATAGAGTGGATGTGGAGACGATGTTCCCTATGGTGGGGTTATATCAGACCAGAGGACACAGATAGAGTGGATGTGGAGAGGATGTTTCCTATGGTGGGGGAATATCAGACCAGAGGACACAGAGAGAGTGGATGTAGAGAGGATGTCTCCTATAGTGGGGGAATATCAGACCAGAGGACACAGATAGAGTGGATGTGGAGACGATGTTTCCTATGGTGGGGGAATATCAGACCAGAGGACACAGATAGAGTGGATGTGGAGAGGATGTTAACTATAGTGGGGGAGTCCAGGACCAGAGTACCCAGATAGAGTGGAATTGGAGAGGATGTTTCCTATGGTGGGGGAATATCAGACCAGAGGAAACAGAGAGAGTGGATGTAGAGAGGATGTTTCCTATAGTGGGGGAGTCTAGGACCAGAGGACACAGATAGAGTGGAAGTGGAGAGGATGTTTCCTATAGTGGGGGAGTCTAGGACCAGAGGACACAGATAGAGTGGATGTGGAGAGGATGTTTCCTATAGTGGGGGAGACTAGGACCAGAGGACACAGATAGAGTGGATGTGGAGAGAATGTTTCCTATAGTGAGGGTGTCTAGGACCAGAGGACACAGATAGAGTGGATGTGGAGAGGATATTTCCTATAGTGTGGGAGTCTAGGACCAGAGGACACAGATAGACTGGAGGTAGAGAGGATGTTTCCTATGTTGGGAGAGTATCAGACCAGAGGACACAGATAGAGTGGATTTGGAGAGAATGTTTCCTATGGTGGGGGAGTCTAGGACCAGAGGATACAGATAGTGTGGATGTGGAGAGGATGTTTCCTATAGTGCGGGAGTCTAGTACCAGAGGGTAGAGATAGAGTGGATGTGGAGAGGATGTTTCCTTTCGTGGGGGAATATCAGACCAGAGGACACAGATAGAGTGGATGTGGAGACGATGTTCCCTATGGTGGGGTTATATCAGACCAGAGGACACAGATAGAGTGGATGTGGAGAGGATGTTTCCTATGGTGGGGGAATATCAGACCAGAGGACACAGAGAGAGTGGATGTGGAGAGGATGTTTCCTATAGTGGGGGAGTCTAGGACCAGACAACACAGATAGAGTGCACGTGGAGAGGATGTTTCCTATAGTGGGGGAGTCTAGGACCAGAGGACACAGATAGAGTGCATCTGGAGAGGATGTTTCCTATAGTGGGGGAGTCTAGGACCAGAGGACACAGATAGAGTGGATGTGGAGAGGATGTTTCCTGTAGTGAGGGAATCTAGGACCAGAGGACACAGATAGAGAGGATGTTGAGAGGATGTTTCCTGTAGTGAGGGAGTCTCGGACCAGAGGACACAGCTAGAGTGGATGTGGAGAGGATGTTTCCTATTGTGGGGGAATATCAGACCAGAGGACACAGATAGAGTGGATGTGGAGAGGATGTTTCCTATGGTGGGAAATATCAGACCAGAGGACACAGATAGAGTGGATGTGGAGAGGATGTTTCCTCTGGTGGGGGAATATCAGACCAGAGGACACAGATAGAGTGGATGTGGAGAGGATGTTTCCTACAGTGGGGGAGTCTAGGACCAGAGAACACAGATAGAGTGCATGTGGAGAGGATGTTTCCTATAGTGGGGGAGTCTAGGACCAGAGGACACCGATAGCGTGGATGTGGAGAGGATGTTTCCTATGGTGAGGGAGTCTAGGAGCAGAGGACACAGATAGAGTGGATGTGGAGAGGATTTTCCCTATGGTGGGGGAATATCAGACAAGAGGACACAGTTAGAGTGGATGTGGAGAGGATGTTTCCTATAGTGGGGAACCTAGGACCAGAGGACACAGATAGAGTGGATGTGGAGAGGATGTTTCCTATAGTGGGGGAACCTAGGACGAGAGGACACAGATAGAGTGGATGTGGAGAGGATGTTTCCTATGGTGGGGGAGTCTAGGACCAGAGGACACAGATAGAGTGGATGTGGAGAGGATGTTTCCTATGGTGGGGGAGTCTCAGACCAGAGGACACAGATAGAGTGGATGTGGAGAGGATGTTTCCTATAGTGGGGGAACCTAGGACGAGAGGACACAGATAGAGTGGATGTGGAGAGGATGTTTCCTATGGTGGGGGAGTCTAGGACCAGAGGACACCGACAGCGTGGATGTGGAGAGGATGTTTCCTATGGTGAGGGAGTCTAGGAGCAGAGGACACCGATAGAGTGGATGTGGAGAGGATTTTTCCTATTGTGGGGGAATATCAAACCAGAGGACACAGTTAGAGTGGATGTGGAGAGGATGTTTCCTATAGTGGGGGAACCTAGGACCAGAGGAGACAGATAGAGTGGATGTGGAGAGCATGTTTCCTATAGTGGGGGAACCTAGGAACAGAGGACACAGATAGAGTGGATGTTGAGAGGATGTTTCCTATGGTGGGGGAGTCTAGGACCAGAGGACACAGATAGAGTGGATGTGGAGAGGATGTTTCCTATGGTGGGGGAGTCTAGGATCAGAGGACACTGATAGAGTGGATGTGGAGAGGATGTTTCCTATGGTGGGTGAGAATAGGACCAGAGGACACAGATAGAGTGGATGTGGAGTGGATGTTTCCTATGGTGGGGGAGTCTAGGACCAGAGGGTACAGATAGAGTGGAGGTAGTGAGGATGTTTCCTATGGTGGGGGAGTATCAGACCAGAGGACACAGATGGAGTGGATTTGGAGAGGATGTTTCCTATGTTGGGGGAGTCTAGGACCAGAGGACACAGATAGGGTGGATGTGGAGAGGATGTTTCCTATAGTGCGGGAGTCTAGTACCAGAGGGTACAGATAGAGTGGATGTGGGGAGGATGTTTCCTATGGTGGGGGAATATCAGACCAGAGGACACAGATAGATTGGATGTGGAGACGATGTTTCCTATGGTGGGGGAATATCAGACCAGAGGACACTGATAGAGTGGATGTGGAGAGGATGTTTCCTATAGTGGGGGAATCTAGGACCAGAGGACACGGATAGAGTGCATGGGGAGAGGATGTTTCCTATAGTGGGGGAGTCTAGGACCAGAGGACACAGATAGAGTGCATGTGGAGAGGATGTTTCTTATAGTGGGGGAGTCTAGGACCAGAGGACACAGATAGAGTGGATGTGGAGAGGATGTTTCCTGTAGTGAGGGAGTCTAGGACCAGAGGACACAGATAGAGTGGATGTGGAGAGGATGTTTCCTGTAGTGAGGGAGTCTCGGACCAGAGGACACAGATAGAGTGGATGTGGAGAGGATGTTTCCTATTGTGGGGGAATATCAGACCAGAGGACACAGATAGAGTGGATGTGGAGAGGATGTTTCCTATAGTGGGGGAGTCTAGGACCAGACAACACAGATAGAGTGGAGGTGGAGAGGATGTTTCCTGTAGTGAGGGAATCTAGGACCAGAGGACACAGATAGAGAGGATGTTGAGAGGATGTTTCCTGTAGTGAGGGAGTCTCGGACCAGAGGACACAGCTAGAGTGGATGTGGAGAGGATGTTTCATATTGTGGGGGAATATCAGACCAGAGGACACAGATAGAGTGGATGTGGAGAGGATGTTTCCTCTGGTGGGGGAATATCAGACCAGAGGACACAGATAGAGTGGATGTGGAGAGGATGTTTCCTACAGTGGGGGAGTCTAGGACCAGAGAACACAGATAGAGTGCATGTGGAGAGGATGTTTCCTATAGTGGGGGAGTCTAGGACCAGAGGACACCGATAGCGTGGATGTGGAGAGGATGTTTCCTATGGTGAGGGAGTCTAGGAGCAGAGGACACAGATAGAGTGGATGTGGAGAGGATTTTTCCTATGGTGGGGGAATATCAGACCAGAGGACACAGATAGAGTGGATGTGGAGAGGATGTTTCCTATAGTGGGGGAACCTAGGACGAGAGGACACAGATAGAGTGGATGTGGAGAGGATGTTTCCTATGGTGGGGGAGTCTAGGACCAGAGGACACAGATAGAGTGGATGTGGAGCGGATGTTTCCTATGGTGGGGGAGTCTCAGACCAGAGGACACAGATAGAGTGGATGTGGAGAGGATGTTTCCTATTGTGGGGGAATATCAGACCAGAGGACACAGATAGAGTGGATGTGGAGAGGATGTTTCCTATGGTGGGGGAATATCAGACCAGAGGACACAGATAGAGTGGATGTGGAGAGGATGTTTCCTCTGGTGGGGGAATATCAGACCAGAGGATACAGATAGAGTGGATGTGGAGAGGATCTTTCCTATATTGGGGGAGTCTAGGACCAGAGAAAACAGATAGAGTGCATGTGGAGAGGTTGTTTCCTATAGTGGGGGAGTCTAGGACCAGAGGACACCGACAGCGTGGATGTGGAGAGGATGTTTCCTATGGTGAGGGAGTCTAGGAGCAGAGGACACCGATAGAGTGGATGTGGAGAGGATTTTTCCTATGGTGGGGGAATATCAGACCAGAAGACACAGTTAGAGTGGATGTGGAGAGGATGTTTCCTATAGTGGGGGAACCTAGGACCAGAGGACACAGATAGAGTGGATGTGGAGAGCATGTTTCCTATAGTGGGGGAACCTAGGAACAGAGGACACAGATAGAGTGGATGTTGAGAGGATGTTTCCTATGGTGGGGGAGTCTAGGACCAGAGGACACAGATAGAGTGGATGTGGAGAGGATGTTTCCTATGGTGGGAGAGTCTAGGACCAGAGGACACAGATAGAGTGGATGTGGAGAGGATGTTTCCTATGGTGGGTGAGAATAGGACCAGAGGACACAGATAGAGTGGATGTGGAGTGGATGTTTCCTATGGTGGGGGAGTCTAGGACCAGAGGGTACAGATAGAGTGGAGGTAGTGAGGATGTTTCCTATGGTGGGGGAGTATCAGACCACAGGACACAGATAGAGTGGATTTGGAGAGGATGTTTCCTATGTTGGGGGAGTCTAGGACCAGAGGACACAGATAGTGTGGATGTGGAGAGGATGTTTCCTATAGTGCGGGAGTCTAGTACCAGAGGGTACAGATAGAGTGGATGTGGGGAGGATGTTTCCTATGGTGGGGGAATATCAGACCAGAGGACACAGATAGATTGGATGTCGAGACGATGTTTCCTATGGTGGGGGAATATCAGACCAGAGGACACAGATAGAGTGGATGTGGAGATGATGTTTCCTATAGTAGGGGAGTCTAGGACCAGAGGACACAGATAGAGTGCATGTGGAGAGGATGTTTCCTATAGTGGGGGAGTCTAGGACCAGAGGACACAGATAGAGTGCATGTGGAGAGGATGTTTCTTATAGTGGGGGAGTCTAGGACCAGAGGACACAGATAGAGTGGATGTGGAGAGGATGTTTCCTGTAGTGAGGGAGTCTAGGACCAGTGGACACAGATAGAGTGGATGTGGAGAGGATGTTTCCTATTGTGGGGGAATATCAGACCAGAGGACACAGATAGAGTTGATGTGGAGAGGATGTTTCCTATGGTGGGGGTATATCAGACCAGAGGACACAGGTAGAGTGGATGTGGAGAGGATGTTTCCTCTGGTGGGGGAATATCAGACCAGAGGACACAGATAGAGTGGATGTGGAAAGGATGTTTCCTATAGTGGGGGTGTCTAGGACCAGAGGACACAGATAGAGTGCATGTGGAGAGGATGTTTTCTATAGTGGGGGAGTCTAAGACCAGAGAGTACAGATAGAGTGGAGGTAGAGAGGATGTTTCCTATGGTGGGGGAGTATCAGACCAAAGGACACAGATAGAGTCGATGTGGAGTGGATGTTTCCTATGGTGGGGGAGTCTAGGACCAGAGGGCACAGATAGAATGGAGGTAGTGAGGATGTTTCCTATGGTGGGGGAGTATCAGACCAGAGGACACAGATAGAGTGGATTTGGAGAGGATGTTTCCTATGGTGGGGGAGTCTAGGACCAGAGGACACAGATAGTGTGGATGTGGAGAGGATGTTTCCTATAGTGCTGGATTCTAGTACCAGAGGGTACAGATAGAGTGGATGTAGAGAGGATGTTTCCTATGGTGGGGGAATATCAGACCAGAGGACACAGATAGGGTGGATGTGGAGACGATGTTTCCTATGGTGGGGGAATATCAGACCAGAGGACACAGATAGAGTGGATGTGGAGAGGATGTTTCCTATTGTGGGGGAATATCAGACCAGAGGACACAGATAGAGTGGATGTGGAGAGGATGTTTCCTATGGTGGGGGAATATCAGACCAGAGGGCACAGATAGAGTGGATGTGGAGAGGATGTTTCCTCTGGTGGGGGAATATCAGACCAGAGGACACAGATAGAGTGGATGTGGAGAGGATGTTTCCTATATTGGGGGAGTCTAGGACCAGAGGACACAGATAGAGTGGATGTGGAGAGGATGTTTCCTATAGTGGGGGAGTCTAGGACCAGAGGAGACAGATAGAGTGGATGTGGAGAGGATGTTTCCTGTAGTGAGGGAGTCTAGGACCAGAGGACACAGATAGAGTGGATGTGGAGAGTATGTTTCTTGTAGTGAGGGAGTCTAGGACTAGAGGACACAGATAGAGTGGATGTGGAGAGGATGTTTCCTATTGTGGGGGAAAATCAGACCAGAGGATACAGATAGAGTGGATGTGGAGAGGATGATTCCTATGGTGGGGGAATCTCAGACCAGAGGACACAGATAGAGTGGATGTGGAGAGGATGTTTCCTCTGGTGGGGGAATATCAGACCAGAGGACACAGATAGAGTGGATGTGGAGAGGATGTTTCCTATAGTGGGGGAGTCTAGGACCAGAGGACACAGATAGAGTGCATGTGGAGAGGATGTTTCCTATAGTATGGGGAGTCTAGGACCAGAGGACACAGATAGAGTGGATGTGGAGAGGATGTTTCCTATTGTGGGGGAATATCAGACCAGAGGACACAGATAGAGTGGATGTGGAGAGGATGAATCCTATGGTGGGGGAATATCAGACCAGAGGACACAGACAGAGTGGAAGTGGAGAGGTTGTTTCCTCTGGTGGGGGAATATCAGACCAGAGGACACAGATAGAGTGGATGTGGAGAGGTTGTTTCCTATAGTGGGGGAGTCTAGGACCAGAGGACACAGATAGAGTGCATGTGGAGAGGATGTTTCCTATAGCGGGGGAGTCTAGGACCAGAGGACACAGATAGTGTGGATGTGGAGAGGATGTTTCCTATAGTGCGGGAGTCTAGTACCAGAGGGTACAGATAGAGTGGATGTGGAGAGGATGTTTCCTATGGTGGGGGAGTATCAGACCAGAGGACACAGATAGAGTGGATGTGGAGACGATGTTTCCTATGGTGGGGGAATTTCAGACCAGAGGTCACAGATAGAGTGGATGTGGAGAGGATGTTTCCTATGGTGGGGGAATATCAGACCAGAGGACACAGAGAGAGTGGATGTGGAGAGGATGTTTCCTCTGGTGGGGAATATCAGACCAGAGGACACAGATAGAGTGGATGTGGAGAGGATGTTTCCTATCGTGGGGGAGTCTAGGACCAGAGGACAGAGATAGAGTGCATGTGGAGAGGATGTTCCCTATAGTGGGGGAGTCTAGGACCAGAGGACACAGATAGAGTGCATGTGGAGAGGATGTTTCCTATAGTGGGGGAGTCTAGGACCAGAGGACACAGATAGAGTGGATGAGGAGAGGATGTTTCCTGTAATGAGGGAGTCTAGGACCAGAGGACACAGAGAGAGTGGATATGGAGAGGATGTTTCCTGTAGTGAGGGAGTCTCGGACCAGAGGACACAGATAGAGTGGATGTGGAGAGGATGTTTCCTATTGTGGGGGAATATCAGTCCAGAGGACACAGATAGAGTGGATGTGGAGAGGATGTTTCCTATGGTGGGGGAATATCAGACCAGAGGACACAGATAGAGTGGATGTGGAGAGGATGTTTCCTCTGGTGGGGGAATATCAGACCAGAGGACACAGATAGCGTGGATGTGGAGAGGATGTTTCCTATGGTGAGGGAGTCTAGGAGCAGAGGACACAGATAGAGTGGATGTGGAGAGGATTTTTCCTATGGTGGGGGAATATCAGACCAGAGGACACAGTTAGAGTGGATGTGGAGAGGATGTTTCCTATAGTGGGGGAACCTAGGACCAGAGGACAGAGATAGAGTGGATGTGGAGAGGATGTTTCCTATAGTGGGGGAACCTAGGACCAGAGGACACAGATAGAGTGGATGTGGAGAGGATGTTTCCTATGGTGGGGGAGTCTAGGACCAGAGGACACAGATAGAGTGGATGTGGAGAGGATGTTTCCTATGGTGGGGGAGTCTAGGACCAGAGGGTACAGATAGAGTGGATGTGAAGAGGATGTTTCCTATGGTGGGGGAATATCAGACCAGAGGACACAGATAGAGTGGATGTGGAGAGGATGTTTCATATAGTGCGGGAGTCTAGTACCAGAGGGTACAGATAGAGAGGATGTGGAGCGGATGTTTCCTATTGTGGGGGAATATCAGACCAGAGGACACAGATAGAGTGGATGTGGAGAGGATGTTTCCTATGGTGGGGGAATATCAGACCAGAGGACACAGATAGAGTGGATGTGGAGAGGATGTTTCCTCTGGTGGGGGAATATCAGTCCAGAGGACACAGATAGAGTGGATGTGTAGAGGATGTTTCCTATAGTGGGGGAGTCTAGGACCAGAGGACACAGATAGCGTGGATGTGGAGAGGATGTTTCCTATGGTGAGGGAGTCTAGGAGCAGAGGACACAGATAGAGTGGATGTGGAGAGGATTTTTCCTATGGTGGGGGAATATCAGACCAGAGGACACAGTTAGAGTGGATGTGGAGAGGATGTTTCCTATAGTGGGGGAGTCTAGGACCAGAGGACACAGATAGAGTGGATGTGGAGAGGATGTTTCCTATTGTGGGGGAATATCAGACCAGAGGACACAAATAGAGTGGATGTGGAGAGGATGTTTCCTATTGTGGGGGAATATCCGACCAGAGGACACAGATAGAGTGGATGTGGAGAGGATGTTTCCTCTGGTGGGGGAATATCAGACCAGAGGACACAGATAGAGTGGATGTGGAGAGGATGTTTCCTATAGTGGCGGAGTCTAGGACCAGAGGACACAGATAGAGTGCATGTGGAAAGGATGTTTCCTATAGTGGGGTGTCTAGGACCAGAGGACACAGATAGAGTGGATGTGGAGAGGATGTTACCTGTAGTGAGGGAGTCTAGGACCAGAGGACACAGATAGAGTGGATGTGGAGAGGATGTTTCCTGTAGTGAGGGAGTTTAGGACCAGAGGACACAGATAGAGTGGATGTGGAGAAGATGTTTCCTATGGTGGGGGAATATCAGACCAGAGGACACAGATAGAGAGGATGTGGAGAAGATGTTTCCTATGGTGGGGGAATATCAGACCAGAGGATACAGATAGAGTGGATGTGGAGAGGATGTTTCCTCTGGTGGGGGAATATCAGACCAGAGGGCACAGATAGAGTGGATGTGGAGAGGATGTTTCCTATAGTGGGGGAGTCTAGGACCAGAGGACACAGATAGAGTGGAGGTAGAGAGGATGTTTCCTATGGTGGGGGAGTATCAGACCAGAGGACACAGATAGAGTGGATTTGGAGAGGATGTTTCCTATGGTGGGGGAGTCTAGGACCAGAGGACACAGATAGTGTGGATGTGGAGAGGATGTTTCCTATAGTGCGGGAGTCTAGTACCAGAGGGTACAGATAGAGTGGATGTGGAGAGGATGTTTCCTATGGTGGGGGAATATCAGACCAGAGGACACAGATAGAGTGGATGTGGAGAGGATGTTTCCTATAGTGCGGGAGTCTAGTACCAGAGGGTACAGATAGAGTGGATGTGGAGAGGATGTTTCCTATTGTGGGGGAATATCAGACCAGAGGATACAGATAGAGTGGATGTGGAGAGGATGTTTCCTCTGGTGGGGGAATATCAGACCAGCGGACACAGATAGAGTGGATGTGGAGAGGATGTTTCCTCTGGTGGGGGAATATCATTCCAGAGGACACAGATAGATTGGATGTGGAGAGGATGTTTCCTATAGTGGGGGAGTCTAGGACCAGAGGACACAGATAGAGTGCATGTGGAGAGGATGTTTCCTATAGTGGGGGAGTCTAGGACCAGAGGACACAGATAGAGTGGATGTGGAGAGGATGTTTTCTATAGTGGGGGAGTCTAAGACCAGAGAGTACAGATAGAGTGGAGGTAGAGAGGATGTTTCCTATGGTGGGGGAGTATCAGACCAAAGGACACAGATAGAGTCGATGTGGAGTGGATGTTTCCTATGGTGGGGGAGTCTAGGACCAGAGGGCACAGATAGAGTGGAGGTAGTGAGGATGTTTCCTATGGTGGGGGAGTATCAGACCAGAGGACACAGATAGAGTGGATTTGGAGAGGATGTTTCCTATGGTGGGGGAGTCTAGGACCAGAGGACACAGATAGTGTGGATGTGGAGAGGATGTTTCCTATAGTGCTGGATTCTAGTACCAGAGGGTACAGATAGAGTGGATGTAGAGAGGATGTTTCCTATGGTGGGGGAATATCAGACCAGAGGACACAGATAGAGTGGATGTGGAGAGGATGTTTCCTATTGTGGGGGAATATCAGACCAGAGGACACAGATAGAGTGGATGTGGAGAGGATGTTTCCTATGGTGGGGGAATATCAGACCAGAGGGCACAGATAGAGTGGATGTGGAGAGGATGTTTCCTCTGGTGGGGGAATATCAGACCAGAGGACACAGATAGAGTGGATGTGGAGAGGATGTTTCCTATAGTGGGGGAGTCTAGGACCAGAGGACACAGATAGAGTGGAGGTAGAGAGGATGTTTCCTATGGTGGGGGAGTATCAGACCAGAGGACACAGATAGAGTGGATTTGGAGAGGATGTTTCCTATGGTGGGGGAGTCTAGGACCAGAGGACACAGAAAGTGTGGATGTGGAGAGGATGTTTCCTATAGTGCGGGAGTCTAGTACCAGAGGGTACAGATAGAGTGGATGTGGAGAGGATGTTTCCTATGGTGGGGGAATATCAGACCAGAGGACACAGATAGAGTGGATGTGGAGAGGATGTTTCCTATAGTGCGGGAGTCTAGTACCAGAGGGTACAGATAGAGTGGATGTGGAGAGGATGTTTCCTCTGGTGGGGGAATATCAGACCAGTGGACACAGATAGAGTGGATGTGGAGAGGATGTTTCCTCTGGTGGGGGAATATCATTCCAGAGGACACAGATAGATTGGATGTGGAGAGGATGTTTCCTATAGTGGGGGAGTCTAGGACCAGAGGACACAGATAGAGTGCATGTGGAGAGGATGTTTCCTATAGTGGGGGAGTCTAGGACCAGAGGACACAGATAGAGTGGATGTGGAGAGGATGTTTTCTATAGTGGGGGAGTCTAAGACCAGAGAGTACAGATAGAGTGGAGGTAGAGAGGATGTTTCCTATGGTGGGGGAGTATCAGACCAAAGGACACAGATAGAGTCGATGTGGAGTGGATGTTTCCTATGGTGGGGGAGTCTAGGACCAGAGGGCACAGATAGAGTGGAGGTAGTGAGGATGTTTCCTATGGTGGGGGAGTATCAGACCAGAGGACACAGATAGAGTGGATTTGGAGAGGATGTTTCCTATGGTGGGGGAGTCTAGGACCAGAGGACACAGATAGTGTGGATGTGGAGAGGATGTTTCCTATAGTGCTGGATTCTAGTACCAGAGGGTACAGATAGAGTGGATGTAGAGAGGATGTTTCCTATGGTGGGGGAATATCAGACCAGAGGACACAGATAGAGTGGATGTGGAGAGGATGTTTCCTATTGTGGGGGAATATCAGACCAGAGGACACAGATAGAGTGGATGTGGAGAGGATGCTTCCTATGGTGGGGGAATATCAGACCAGAGGGCACAGATAGAGTGGATGTGGAGAGGATGTTTCCTCTGGTGGGGGAATATCAGACCAGAGGACACAGATAGAGTGGATGTGGAGAGGATGTTTCCTATATTGGGGGAGTCTAGGACCAGAGGACACAGATAGAGTGGATGTGGAGAGGATGTTTCCTATAGTGGGGGAGTCTAGGACCAGAGGAGACAGATAGAGTGGATGTGGAGAGGATGTTTCCTGTAGTGAGGGAGTCTAGGACCAGAGGACACAGATAGAGTGGATGTGGAGAGTATGTTTCTTGTAGTGAGGGAGTCTAGGACTAGAGGACACAGATAGAGTGGATGTGGAGAGGATGTTTCCTATTGTGGGGGAAAATCAGACCAGAGGATACAGATAGAGTGGATGTGGAGAGGATGTTTCCTATGGTGGGGGAATATCAGACCAGAGGACACAGATAGAGTTGATGTGGAGAGGATGTTTCCTCTGGTGGGGGAATATCAGACCAGAGGACACAGATAGAGTGGATGTGGAGAGGATGTTTCCTATAGTGGGGGAGTCTAGGACCAGAGGACACAGATAGAGTGCATGTGGAGAGGATGTTTCCTATAGTGGGGGAGTCTAGGACCAGAGGACACAGATAGAGTGGATGTGGAGAGGATGTTTCCTATTGTGGGGGAATATCAGACCAGAGGACACAGATAGAGTGGATGTGGAGAGGATGAATCCTATGGTGGGGGAATATCAGACCAGAGGACACAGACAGAGTGGATGTGGAGAGGTTGTTTCCTCTGGTGGGGGAATATCAGACCAGAGGACACAGATAGAGTGGATGTGGAGAGGTTGTTTCCTATATTGGGGGAGTCTAGGACCAGAGGACACAGATAGAGTACATGTGGAGAGGATGTTTCCTATAGCGGGGGAGTCTAGGACCAGAGGACACAGATAGTGTGGATGTGGAGAGGATGTTTCCTATAGTGCGGGAGTCTAGTACCAGAGGGTACAGATAGAGTGGATGTGGAGAGGATGTTTCCTATGGTGGGGGAGTATCAGACCAGAGGACACAGATAGAGTGGATGTGGAGACAATGTTTCCTATGGTGGGGGAATTTCAGACCAGAGGTCACAGATAGAGTGGATGTGGAGAGGATGTTTCCTATGGTGGGGGAATATCAGACCAGAGGTCACAGATAGAGTGGATGTGGAGTGGATGTTTCCTATCGTGGGGGAGTCTAGGACCAGAGGACAGAGATAGAGTGCATGTGGAGAGGATGTTTCCTATAGTGGGGGAGTCTAGGACCAGAGGACACAGATAGAGTGCATGTGGAGAGGATGTTTCCTATAGTGGGGGAGTCTAGGACCAGAGGACACAGATAGAGTGGATGTGGAGAGGATGTTTCCTGTAATGAGGGAGTCTAGGATCAGAGGACACAGATAGAGTGGATGTGGAGAGGATGTTTCCTATCGTGGGGGAGTCTAGGACCAGAGGACAGAGATAGAGTGCATGTGGAGAGGATGTTTCCTATAGTGGGGGAGTCTAGGACCAGAGGACACAGATAGAGTGCATGTGGAGAGGATGTTTCCTATAGTGGGGGAGTCTAGGACCAGAGGACACAGATAGAGTGGATGTGGAGAGGATGTTTCCTGTAATGAGGGAGTCTAGGACCAGAGGACACAGAGAGAGTGGATATGGAGAGGATGTTTCCTGTAGTGAGGGAGTCTCGGATCAGAGGACACAGATAGAGTGGATGTGGAGAGGATGTTTCCTATTGTGGGGGAATATCAGTCCAGAGGACACAGATAGAGTGGATGTGGAGAGGATGTTTCCTATGGTGGGGGAATATCAGACCAGAGGACACAGATAGAGTGGATGTGGAGAGGATGTTTCCTCTGGTGGGGGAATATCAGACCAGAGGACAAAGATAGAGTGCATGTGGAGAGGATGTTTCCTATAGCGGGGGAGTCTAGGACCAGAGGACACAGATAGCGTGGATGTGGAGAGGATGTTTCCTATGGTGAGGGAGTCTAGGAGCAGAGGACACAGATAGAGTGGATGTGGAGAGGATTTTTCCTATGGTGGGGGAATATCAGACCAGAGGACACAGTTAGAGTGGATGTGGAGAGGATGTTTCCTATAGTGGGGGAACCTAGGACCAGAGGACAGAGATAGAGTGGATGTGGAGAGGATGTTTCCTATAGTGGGGGAACCTAGGACCAGAGGACACAGATAGAGTGGATGTGGAGAGGATGTTTCCTATGGTGGGGGAGTCTAGGACCAGAGGACACAGATAGAGTGGATGTGGAGAGGATGTTTCCTATGGTGGGGGAGTCTAGGACCAGAGGGTACAGATAGAGTGGATGTGAAGAGGATGTTTCCTATGGTGGGGGAATATCAGACCAGAGGACACAGATAGAGTGGATGTGGAGAGGATGTTTCATATAGTGCGGGAGTCTAGTACCAGAGGGTACAGATAGAGAGGATGTGGAGCGGATGTTTCCTATTGTGGGGGAATATCAGACCAGAGGACACAGATAGAGTGGATGTGGAGAGGATGTTTCCTATGGTGGGGGAATATCAGACCAGAGGACACAGATAGAGTGGATGTGGAGAGGATGTTTCCTCTGGTGGGGGAATATCAGTCCAGAGGACACAGATAGAGGGGATGTGTAGAGGATGTTTCCTATAGTGGGGGAGTCTAGGACCAGAGGACACAGATAGCGTGGATGTGGAGAGGATGTTTCCTATGGTGAGGGAGTCTAGGAGCAGAGGACACAGATAGAGTGGATGTGGAGAGGATTTTTCCTATGGTGGGGGAATATCAGACCAGAGGACACAGTTAGAGTGGATGTGGAGAGGATGTTTACTATAGTGGGGGAGTCTAGGACCAGAGGACACAGATAGAGTGGATGTGGAGAGGATGTTTCCTATTGTGGGGGAATATCAGACCAGAGGACACAAATAGAGTGGATGTGGAGAGGATGTTTCCTATTGTGGGGGAATATCCGACCAGAGGACACAGATAGAGTGGATGTGGAGAGGATGTTTCCTCTGGTGGGGGAATATCAGACCAGAGGACACAGATAGAGTGGATGTGGAGAGGATGTTTCCTATAGTGGCGGAGTCTAGGACCAGATGACACAGATAGAGTGCATGTGGAAAGGATGTTTCCTATAGTGGGGTGTCTAGGACCAGAGGACACAGATAGAGTGGATGTGGAGAGGATGTTACCTGTAGTGAGGGAGTCTAGGACCAGAGGACACAGATAGAGTGGATGTGGAGAGGATGTTTCCTCTGGTGGGGGAATATCAGACCAGAGGACACAGATAGAGTGGATGTGGAGAGGATGTTTCCTATAGTGGGGGAGTCTAGGACCAGAGGACACAGATAGAGTGGAGGTAGAGAGGATGTTTCCTATGGTGGGGGAGTATCAGACCAGAGGACACAGATAGAGTGGATTTGTAGAGGATGTTTCCTATGGTGGGGGAGTCTAGGACCAGAGGACACAGATAGTGTGGATGTGGAGAGGATGTTTCCTATAGTGCGGGAGTCTAGTACCAGAGGGTACAGATAGATTGGATGTGGAGAGGATGTTTCCTATGGTGGGGGAATATCAGACCAGAGGACACAGATAGAGTGGATGTGGAGAGGATGTTTCCTATAGTGCGGGAGTCTAGTACCAGAGGGTACAGATAGAGTGGATGTGGAGAGGATGTTTCCTATTGTGGGGGAATATCAGACCAGAGGATACAGATAGAGTGGATGTGGAGAGGATGTTTCCGCTGGTGGGGGAATATCAGACCAGCGGACACAGATAGAGTGGATGTGGAGAGGATGTTTCCTCTGGTGGGGGAATATCATTCCAGAGAACACAGATAGATTGGATGTGGAGAGGATGTTTCCTATAGTGGGGGAGTCTAGGACCAGAGGACACAGATAGAGTGCATGTGGAGAGGATGTTTCCTATAGTGGGGGAGTCTAGGACCAGAGGACACAGATAGAGTGGATGTGGAGAGGATGTTTCCTGTAGTGAGGGAGTCCAGGACCAGAGGACACAGATAGAGTGGATGTGGAGAGGATGTTTCCTGTAGTGAGGGAGTCTAGGACCAGAGGACACAGATAGAGCGGATGTGAAGAGGATGTATCCTATTGTGGGGGAATATCAGACCAGAGGACACAGATAGAGTGGATGTGGAGAGGATGTTTCCTCTGGTGGGGGAATATCAGACCAGAGGACACAGATAGAGTGGATGTGGAGAGGATGTTTCCTATAGTGGGGGAGTCTAGGACCAGAGGACACAGATAGCGTGGATGTGGAGAGTTATGTTTCCAATGGTGAGGGAGGTTAGGAGCAGAGGACACAGATAGAGTGGATGTCGAGAGGATTTTTCCTATGGTGGGGAATATCAGACCAGAGGACACAGTTAGAGTGGATGTGGAGAGGATGTTTCCTATGGTGGGGGAGTCTAGGACCAGAGGACACAGATAGAGTGGATGTGGAGAGGATGTTTCCTATGGTGGGGGAGTCTAGGACCAGAGGGTACAGATAGAGTGGATGTGAAGAGGATGTTTCCTATGGTGGGGGAATATCAGACCAGAGGACACAGATAGAGTGGATGTGGAGAGGATGTTTCATATAGTGCGGGAGTCTAGTACCAGAGGGTACAGATAGAGAGGATGTGGAGCGGATGTTTCCTATTGTGGGGGAATATCAGACCAGAGGACACAGATAGAGTGGATGTGGAGAGGATGTTTCCTATGGTGGGGGAATATCAGACCAGAGGACACAGATAGAGTGGATGTGGAGAGGATGTTTCCTCTGGTGGGGGAATATCAGTCCAGAGGACACAGATAGAGGGGATGTGTAGAGGATGTTTCCTATAGTGGGGGAGTCTAGGACCAGAGGACACAGATAGCGTGGATGTGGAGAGGATGTTTCCTATGGTGAGGGAGTCTAGGAGCAGAGGACACAGATAGAGTGGATGTGGAGAGGATTTTTCCTATGGTGGGGGAATATCAGACCAGAGGACACAGTTAGAGTGGATGTGGAGAGGATGTTTACTATAGTGGGGGAGTCTAGGACCAGAGGACACAGATAGAGTGGATGTGGAGAGGATGTTTCCTATTGTGGGGGAATATCAGACCAGAGGACACAAATAGAGTGGATGTGGAGAGGATGTTTCCTATTGTGGGGGAATATCCGACCAGAGGACACAGATAGAGTGGATGTGGAGAGGATGTTTCCTCTGGTGGGGGAATATCAGACCAGAGGACACAGATAGAGTGGATGTGGAGAGTATGTTTCCTATAGTGGCGGAGTCTAGGACCAGATGACACAGATAGAGTGCATGTGGAAAGGATGTTTCCTATAGTGGGGTGTCTAGGACCAGAGGACACAGATAGAGTGGATGTGGAGAGGATGTTACCTGTAGTGAGGGAGTCTAGGACCAGAGGACACAGATAGAGTGGATGTGGAGAGGATGTTTCCTCTGGTGGGGGAATATCAGACCAGAGGACACAGATAGAGTGGATGTGGAGAGGATGTTTCCTATAGTGGGGGAGTCTAGGACCAGAGGACACAGATAGAGTGGAGGTAGAGAGGATGTTTCCTATGGTGGGGGAGTATCAGACCAGAGGACACAGATAGAGTGGATTTGGAGAGGATGTTTCCTATGGTGGGGGAGTCTAGGACCAGAGGACACAGATAGTGTGGATGTGGAGAGGATGTTTCCTATAGTGCGGGAGTCTAGTACCAGAGGGTACAGATAGATTGGATGTGGAGAGGATGTTTCCTATGGTGGGGGAATATCAGACCAGAGGACACAGATAGAGTGGATGTGGAGAGGATGTTTCCTATAGTGCGGGAGTCTAGTACCAGAGGGTACAGATAGAGTGGATGTGGAGAGGATGTTTCCTATTGTGGGGGAATATCAGACCAGAGGATACAGATAGAGTGGATGTGGAGAGGATGTTTCCGCTGGTGGGGGAATATCAGACCAGCGGACACAGATAGAGTGGATGTGGAGAGGATGTTTCCTCTGGTGGGGGAATATCATTCCAGAGGACACAGATAGATTGGATGTGGAGAGGATGTTTCCTATAGTGGGGGAGTCTAGGACCAGAGGACACAGATAGAGTGCATGTGGAGAGGATGTTTCCTATAGTGGGGGAGTCTAGGACCAGAGGACACAGATAGAGTGGATGTGGAGAGGATGTTTCCTGTAGTGAGGGAGTCCAGGACCAGAGGACACAGATAGAGTGGATGTGGAGAGGATCTTACCTGTAGTGAGGGAGTCTAGGACCAGAGGACACAGATAGAGTGGAAGTGGAGAGGATGTTTCCTGTAGTGAGGGAGTTTAGGACCAGAGGACACAGATAGAGTGGATGTGGAGAAGATGTTTCCTATGGTGGGGGAATATCAGACCAGAGGACACAGATAGAGAGGATGAGGAGAAGATGTTTCCTATGGTGGGGGAATATCAGACCAGAGGACACAGATAGAGTGGATGTGGAGAGGATGTTTCCTATAGTGGGGGAGTCTAGGACCAGAGGACACAGATAGAGTGGAGGTAGAGAGGATGTTTCCTATGGTGGGGGAGTATCAGACCAGAGGACACAGATAGAGTGGATTTGGAGAGGATGTTTCCTATGGTGGGGGAGTCTAGGACCAGAGGACACAGATAGTGTGGATGTGGAGAGGATGTTTCCTATAGTGCGGGAGTCTAGTACCAGAGGGTACAGATAGATTGGATGTGGAGAGGATGTTTCCTATGGTGGGGGAATATCAGACCAGAGGACACAGATTGAGTGGATGTGGAGAGGATGTTTCCTATAGTGCGGGAGTCTAGTACCAGAGGGTACAGATAGAGTGGATGTGGAGAGGATGTTTCCTATTGTGGGGGAATATCAGACCAGAGGATACAGATAGAGTGGATGTGGAGAGGATGTTTCCGCTGGTGGGGGAATATCAGACCAGCGGACACAGATAGAGTGGATGTGGAGAGGATGTTTCCTCTGGTGGGGGAATATCATTCCAGAGGACACAGATAGATTGGATGTGGAGAGGATGTTTCCTATAGTGGGGGAGTCTAGGACCAGAGGACACAGATAGAGTGCATGTGGAGAGGATGTTTCCTATAGTGGGGGAGTCTAGGACCAGAGGACACAGATAGAGTGGATGTGGAGAGGATGTTTCCTGTAGTGAGGGAGTCCAGGACCAGAGGACACAGATAGAGTGGATGTGGAGAGGATGTTTCCTGTAGTGAGGGAGTCTAGGACCAGAGGACACAGATAGAGCGGATGTGGAGAGGATGTATCCTATTGTGGGGGAATATCAGACCAGAGGACACAGATAGAGTGGATGTGGAGAGGATGTTTCCTCTGGTGGGGGAATATCAGACCAGAGGACACAGATAGAGTGGATGTGGAGAGGATGTTTCCTATAGTGGGGGAGTCTAGGACCAGAGGACACAGATAGCGTGGATGTGGAGAGTTATGTTTCCAATGGTGAGGGAGGTTAGGAGCAGAGGACACAGATAGAGTGGATGTCGAGAGGATTTTTCCTATGGTGGGGAATATCAGACCAGAGGACACAGTTAGAGTGGATGTGGAGAGGATGTTTCCTATAGTGGGGGAGTCCAGGACCAGAGGACACAGATAGTGTGAATGTGGAGAGGATGTTTCCTATAGTGCGGGAGTCTAGTACCAGAGGGTACAGATAGAGTGGATGTGGAGAGGATGTTTCCTATGGTGTGGGAATATCAGACCAGAGGACACAGATAGAGTGGATGTGGAGAGGATGTTTCCTATAGTGCGGGAGTCTAGTACCAGAGGGTACAGATAGAGTGGATGTGGAGAGGATGTTTCCTATTGTGGGGGAATATCAGACCAGAGGATACAGATAGAGTGGATGTGGAGAGGATGTTTCCTCTGGTGGGGGAATATCAGACCAGCGGACACAGATAGAGTGGATGTGGTGAGGATGTTTCCTCTGGTGGGGGAATATCAGTCCAGAGGACACAGATAGATTGGATGTGGAGAGGATGTTTCGTATAGTGGGGGAGTCTAGGACGAGAGGACACAGATAGAGTGCATGTGGAGAGGATGTTTCCTATAGTGGGGGAGTCTAGGACCAGAGGACACAGATAGAGTGGATGTGGAGAGGATGTTTCCTGTAGTGAGGGAGTCCAGGACCAGAGGACACAGATAGAGTGGATGTGGAGAGGATGTTTCCCGTAGTGAGGGAGTCTAGGACCAGCGGACACAAATAGAGTGGATGTGGAGAGGATGTATCCTATTGTGGGGGAATATCAGACCAGAGGACACAGATAGAGTGGATGTGGAGAGGATGTTTCCTCTGGTGGGGGAATATCAGACCAGAGGACACAGATAGAGTGGATGTGGAGAGGATGTTTCCTATAGTGGGGGAGTCTAGAACCAGAGCACACATATAGAGTGCATGTGGAGAGGATGTTTCCTATAGTGGGGGAGTCTAGGACCAGAGGACACAGATAGCGTGGATGTGGAGAGGATGTTTCCAGTGGTGAGGGAGGCTAGGAGCAGAGGACACAGATAGAGTGGATGTCGAGAGGATTTTTCCTATGGTGGGGAATTTCAGACCAGAGGACACAGTTAGAGTGGATGTGGAGAGGATGTTTCCTATAGTGGGGGAGTCCAGGACCAGAGGACACAGATAGAGTGGATGTGGAGAGGATGTTTCCTATGGTGGGGGAATATCAGACCAGAGGACACAGATAGAGTGGATGTGGAGAGGATGTTTCCTATAGTGTGGGAGTCTAGGACCAGAGGACACAGATAGAGTGGATGTGGAGAGGATGTTTCCTATAGTGGGGGAGTCTAGGGCCAGAGGACTCAGATAGAGTGGATGTGGAGAGGATGTTTCCTATAGTGGGGGAGTCTAGGACCAGAGGACACAGATAGAGTGGATGTGGAGAGGATGTTTCCTATAGTGGGGGAGTCTAGGACCAGAGGACACAGATAGAGTGGATGTGGAGAGGATGTTTCCTATAGTGGCGGAGTCTAGGACCAGAGGACACAGATAGCGTGGATGTGGAGAGGATGTTTCCTATGGTGAGGGAGTCTAGGACCAGAGGACACAGATAGAGTGGATGTGGAGAGGATGTTTCCTATGGTGGGGGAATATCAGACCAGAGGACACAGATAGAGTGGATGTGGAGAGGATGCTTCCTATACTGGGGGAGTCTAGGACCAGAGGACACAGATAGAGTGCATGTGGAGAGGATGTTTCCTATAGTGGTGGAGTCTAGGACCAGAGGACAGAGATAGAGTGGATTTGGAGAGGATGTTTCCTGTAGTGAGGGAGTCTAGGACCAGAGGACACGGATAGCGTGGATGTGGAGAGGATGTTTCCTGTAGTGAGGGAGTCCAGGACCAGAGGACACAGATAGAGTGGATGTGGAGAGGATGTTTCCTATTGTGGGGGAATATCAGACCAGAGGACACAGATAGAGTGGATGTGGAGAGGATGTTTCCTATGGTGGGGGAATATCAGACCAGAGGACACAGATAGTGTGGATGTGGAGAGGATGTTTCCTCTGGTGGGGGAATATCAGACCAGAGGACACAGATAGAGTGGATGTGGAGAGGATGTTTCCTTTAGTGGGGGAGTCTAGGACCAGAGGACACAGATAGAGTGGATGTGGAGAGGATGTTTCCTATGGTGGGGGAATATCAGACCAGAGGACACAGATAGAGTGGATGTGGAGAGGATGCTTCCTATACTGGGGGAGTCTAGGACCAGAGGACACAGATAGAGTGGATGTGGAGTGGATGTTTCCTATAGTGGCGTAGTCTAGGACCAGAGGACACAGATAGAGTGCATGTGGAGAGGATGTTTCCTATAGTGGTGGAGTCTAGGACCAGAGGACAGAGATAGAGTGGATTTGGAGAGGATGTTTCCTGTAGTGAGGGAGTCTAGGACCAGAGGACACAGATAGCGTGGATGTGGAGAGGATGTTTCCGGTAGTGAGGGATTCCAGGACCAGAGGACACAGATAGAGTGTTTGTGGAGAGGATGTTTCCTATAGTGGGGGAGTCTAGGACCAGAGGACACAGATAGAGTGCATGTGGAGAGGATGTTTCCTATAGTGGGGGAGTCTAGGACCAGAGGACACAGATAGAGTGGATGTGGAGAGGATGTTTCCTGTAGTGAGGGAGTCCAGGACCAGAGGACACAGATAGAGTGGATGTGGAGAGGATGTTTCCTGTAGTGAGGGAGTCTAGGACCAGAGGACACAGATAGAGTGGATGTGGAGAGGATGTATCCTATTGTGGGGGAATATCAGACCAGAGGACACAGATAGAGTGGAAGTGGAGAGGATGTTTCCTCTGGTGGGGGAATATCAGACCAGAGGACACAGATAGAGTGGATGTGGAGAGGATGTTTCCTATAGTGGGGGAGTCTAGAACCAGAGCACACATATAGAGTGCATGTGGAGAGGATGTTTCCTATAGTGGGGGAGTCTAGGACCAGAGGACACAGATAGCGTGGATGTGGAGAGGATGTTTCCAATGGTGAGGGAGGCTAGGAGCAGAGGACACAGATAGAGTGGATGTCGAGAGGATTTTTCCTATGGTGGGGAATATCAGACCAGAGGACACAGTTAGAGTGGATGTGGAGAGGATGTTTCCTATAGTGGGGGAGTCCAGGACCAGAGGACACAGATAGAGTGGATGTGGAGAGGATGTTTCCTATGGTGGGGGAATATCAGACCAGAGGACACAGATAGAGTGGATGTGGAGAGGATGTTTCCTATAGTGTGGGAGTCTAGGACCAGAGGACACAGATAGAGTGGATGTGGAGAGGATGTTTCCTATAGTGGGGGAGTCTAGGGCCAGAGGACTCAGATAGAGTGGATGTGGAGAGGATGTTTCCTATATTGGGGGAGTCTAGGACCAGAGGACACAGATAGAGTGGATGTGGAGAGGATGTTTCCTATAGTGGGGGAGTCTAGGACCAGAGGACACAGATAGAGTGGATGTGGAGAGGATGTTTCCTATAGTGGGGGAGTCTAGGACCAGAGGACACAGATAGCGTGGATGTGGAGAGGATGTTTCCTATGGTGAGGGAGTCTAGGACCAGAGGACACAGATAGAGTGGATGTGGAGAGGATGTTTCCTATGGTGGGGGAATATCAGACCAGAGGACACAGATAGAGTGGATGTGGAGAGGATGCTTCCTATACTGGGGGAGTCTAGGACGAGAGGACACAGATAGAGTGGATGTGGAGTGGATGTTTCCTATAGTGGCGGAGTCTAGGACCAGAGGACACAGATAGAGTGCATGTGGAGAGGATGTTTCCTATAGTGGTGGAGTCTAGGACCAGAGGACAGAGATAGCGTGGATGTGGAGAGGATGTTTCCTGTAGTGAGGGAGTCCAGGACCAGAGGACACAGATAGAGTGGATGTGGAGAGGATGTTTCCTCTGGTGGGGGAATATCAGACCAGAGGACACAGATAGAGTGGATGTGGAGAGGATGTTTCCTTTAGTGGGGGAGTCTAGGACCAGAGGACACAGATAGAGTGGATTTGGAGAGGATGTTTCCTATGGTGGGGGAGTCTAGGACCAGAGGACCCAGATAGTGTGGATGTGGAGGGGATGTTTCCTATGGTGGGGGAGTCTAGGACCAGAGGACACAGATAGTGTGGATGTGGAGGGGATGTTTCCTATAGTGCGGGAGTCTAGTACCAGAGGGTAGAGATAGAGTGGATTTGGAGAGGATGTTTCCTATGGTGGGGGAGTCTAGGACCAGAGGACACAGATAGTGTGGATGTGGAGGGGATGTTTCCTATAGTGCGGGAGTCTAGTACCAGAGGGTAGAGATAGAGTGGATGTGGAGAGGATGTTTCCTATGTTGGGGGAATATCAGACCAGAGGACACAGATAGAGTGGCTGTGGAGAGGATGTTTCCTATTGTGGGGGAATATCAGACCAGAGGACACAGATAGAGTGGATGTGGAGAGGATGTTTCCTATGGTGGGGGAATATCAGACCAGAGGACACAGATAGAGTGGATGTGGAGAGGATGTTTCCTCTGGTGGGGGAATATCAGACCAGAGGATACAGATAGAGTGGATGTGGAGAGGATGTTTCCTATAGTGGGGGAGTCTAGGACCAGAGGACACTGATAGAGTGCATGTGGAGAGGATGTTTCTTTTAGTGGGGGAGTCTAGGACCAGAGGACACAGATAGAGTGGATGTGGAGAGGATGTTTCCTGTAGTGAGGGAGTCTAGGACCAGAGGACACAGATAGAGTGGATGTGGAGAGGATGTTTCCTGTAGTGAGGGAGTCTAGGTCCAGAGGACACAGATAGAGTGGCTGTGGAGAGGATGTTTCCTATTGTGGGGGAATATCGGACCAGAGGACACAGATAGAGTGGATGTGGAGAGGATGTTTCCTATGGTGAGGGAATATCAGACCAGAGGACACAGTTAGAGTGGATGTGGAGAGGATGTTTCCTCTGGTGGGGGAATATCAGACCAGAGGACACAGATAGAGTGGATGTGGAGAGGATGTTTCCTATAGTGCGTGAGTCTAGTACCAGAGGGTACAGATATAGTGGATGTGGAGAGGATGTTTCCTGTTGTGGGGGAATATCAGACCAGAGGACACAGATAGAGTGGATGTGGAGAGGATGTTTCCTCTGGTGGGGGAATATCAGTCCAGAGGACACAGATAGAGTGTATGTGGAGAGGATGTTTCCTATAGTGGGGGAGTCTAGGACCAGAGGACACAGATAGAGTGGATGTGGAGAGGATGTTTCCTATTGTGGGGGAATATCAGACCAGAGGACACAGATAGAGTGGATGTGGAGATGATGTTTCCTATAGTGCGGGAGTCTAGTACCAGAGGGTACAGATAGAGTGGATGTGGAGAGGATGTTTCCTATTGTGGGGGAATATCAGACCAGAGGACACAGATAGAGTGGATGTGGAGAGGATGTTTCCTATAGTGGGGGAGTCTAGGACCAGAGGACACAGATAGAGTGGATGTGGAGAGGATGTTTCCTATAGTGGCGGAGTCTAGGACCAGAGGACACAGATAGCGTGGATGTGGAGAGGATGTTTCCTATGGTGAGGGAGTCTAGGACCAGAGGACACAGATAGAGTGGATGTGGAGAGGATGTTTCCTATGGTGGGGGAATATCAGACCAGAGGACACAGATAGAGTGGATGTGGAGAGGATGCTTCCTATACTGGGGGAGTCTAGGACCAGAGGACACAGATAGAGTTTATGTGGAGAGGATGTTTCCTATAGTGGTGGAGTCTAGGACCAGAGGACAGAGATAGAGTGGATTTGGAGAGGATGTTTCCTGTAGTGAGGGAGTCTAGGACCAGAGGACACGGATAGCGTGGATGTGGAGAGGATGTTTCCTGTAGTGAGGGAGTCCAGGACCAGAGGACACAGATAGAGTGGATGTGGAGAGGATGTTTCCTATTGTGGGGGAATATCAGACCAGAGGACACAGATAGAGTGGATGTGGAGAGGATGTTTCCTATGGTGGGGGAATATCAGACCAGAGGACACAGATAGAGTGGATGTGGAGAGGATGTTTCCTCTGGTGGGGGAATATCAGACCAGAGGACACAGATAGAGTGGATGTGGAGAGGATGTTTCCTTTAGTGGGGGAGTCTAGGACCAGAGGACACAGATAGAGTGGATGTGGAGAGGATGTTTCCTATGGTGGGGGAATATCAGACCAGAGGACACAGATAGAGTGGATGTGGAGAGGATGCTTCCTATACTGGGGGAGTCTAGGACCAGAGGACACAGATAGAGTGGATGTGGAGTGGATGTTTCCTATAGTGGCGTAGTCTAGGACCAGAGGACACAGATAGAGTGCATGTGGAGAGGATGTTTCCTATAGTGGTGGAGTCTAGGACCAGAGGACAGAGATAGAGTGGATTTGGAGAGGATGTTTCCTGTAGTGAGGGAGTCTAGGACCAGAGGACACAGATAGCGTGGATGTGGAGAGGATGTTTCCGGTAGTGAGGGATTCCAGGACCAGAGGACACAGATAGAGTGTTTGTGGAGAGGATGTTTCCTATAGTGGGGGAGTCTAGGACCAGAGGACACAGATAGAGTGCATGTGGAGAGGATGTTTCCTATAGTGGGGGAGTCTAGGACCAGAGGACACAGATAGAGTGGATGTGGAGAGGATGTTTCCTGTAGTGAGGGAGTCCAGGACCAGAGGACACAGATAGAGTGGATGTGGAGAGGATGTTTCCTGTAGTGAGGGAGTCTAGGACCAGAGGACACAGATAGAGTGGATGTGGAGAGGATGTATCCTATTGTGGGGGAATATCAGACCAGAGGACACAGATAGAGTGGAAGTGGAGAGGATGTTTCCTCTGGTGGGGGAATATCAGACCAGAGGACACAGATAGAGTGGATGTGGAGAGGATGTTTCCTATAGTGGGGGAGTCTAGAACCAGAGCACACATATAGAGTGCATGTGGAGAGGATGTTTCCTATAGTGGGGGAGTCTAGGACCAGAGGACACCGATAGCGTGGATGTGGAGAGGATGTTTCCAATGGTGAGGGAGGCTAGGAGCAGAGGACACAGATAGAGTGGATGTCGAGAGGATTTTTCCTATGGTGGGGAATATCAGACCAGAGGACACAGTTAGAGTGGATGTGGAGAGGATGTTTCCTATAGTGGGGGAGTCCAGGACCAGAGGACACAGATAGAGTGGATGTGGAGAGGATGTTTCCTATGGTGGGGGAATATCAGACCAGAGGACACAGATAGAGTGGATGTGGAGAGGATGTTTCCTATAGTGTGGGAGTCTAGGACCAGAGGACACAGATAGAGTGGATGTGGAGAGGATGTTTCCTATAGTGGGGGAGTCTAGGGCCAGAGGACTCAGATAGAGTGGATGTGGAGAGGATGTTTCCTATATTGGGGGAGTCTAGGACCAGAGGACACAGATAGAGTGGATGTGGAGAGGATGTTTCCTATAGTGGGGGAGTCTAGGACCAGAGGACACAGATAGAGTGGATGTGGAGAGGATGTTTCCTATAGTGGGGGAGTCTAGGACCAGAGGACACAGATAGCGTGGATGTGGAGAGGATGTTTCCTATGGTGAGGGAGTCTAGGACCAGAGGACACAGATAGAGTGGATGAGGAGAGGATGTTTCCTATGGTGGGGGAATATCAGACCAGAGGACACAGATAGAGTGGATGTGGAGAGGATGCTTCCTATACTGGGGGAGTCTAGGACGAGAGGACACAGATAGAGTGGATGTGGAGTGGATGTTTCCTATAGTGGCGGAGTCTAGGACCAGAGGACACAGATAGAGTGCATGTGGAGAGGATGTTTCCTATAGTGGTGGAGTCTAGGACCAGAGGACAGAGATAGCGTGGATGTGGAGAGGATGTTTCCTGTAGTGAGGGAGTCCAGGACCAGAGGACACAGATAGAGTGGATGTGGAGAGGATGTTTCCTCTGGTGGGGGAATATCAGACCAGAGGACACAGATAGAGTGGATGTGGAGAGGATGTTTCCTTTAGTGGGGGAGTCTAGGACCAGAGGACACAGATAGAGTGGATTTGGAGAGGATGTTTCCTATGGTGGGGGAGTCTAGGACCAGAGGACCCAGATAGTGTGGATGTGGAGGGGATGTTTCCTATGGTGGGGGAGTCTAGGACCAGAGGACACAGATAGTGTGGATGTGGAGGGGATGTTTCCTATAGTGCGGGAGTCTAGTACCAGAGGGTAGAGATAGAGTGGATTTGGAGAGGATGTTTCCTATGGTGGGGGAGTCTAGGACCAGAGGACACAGATAGTGTGGATGTGGAGGGGATGTTTCCTATAGTGCGGGAGTCTAGTACCAGAGGGTAGAGATAGAGTGGATGTGGAGAGGATGTTTCCTATGTTGGGGGAATATCAGACCAGAGGACACAGATAGAGTGGCTGTGGAGAGGATGTTTCCTATTGTGGGGGAATATCAGACCAGAGGACACAGATAGAGTGGATGTGGAGAGGATGTTTCCTATGGTGGGGGAATATCAGACCAGAGGACACAGATAGAGTGGATGTGGAGAGGATGTTTCCTCTGGTGGGGGAATATCAGACCAGAGGATACAGATAGAGTGGATGTGGAGAGGATGTTTCCTATAGTGGGGGAGTCTAGGACCAGAGGACACTGATAGAGTGCATGTGGAGAGGATGTTTCTTTTAGTGGGGGAGTCTAGGACCAGAGGACACAGATAGAGTGGATGTGGAGAGGATGTTTCCTGTAGTGAGGGAGTCTAGGACCAGAGGACACAGATAGAGTGGATGTGGAGAGGATGTTTCCTGTAGTGAGGGAGTCTAGGTCCAGAGGACACAGATAGAGTGGCTGTGGAGAGGATGTTTCCTATTGTGGGGGAATATCGGACCAGAGGACACAGATAGAGTGGATGTGGAGAGGATGTTTCCTATGGTGAGGGAATATCAGACCAGAGGACACAGTTAGAGTGGATGTGGAGAGGATGTTTCCTCTGGTGGGGGAATATCAGACCAGAGGACACAGATAGAGTGGATGTGGAGAGGATGTTTCCTATAGTGCGTGAGTCTAGTACCAGAGGGTACAGATATAGTGGATGTGGAGAGGATGTTTCCTGTTGTGGGGGAATATCAGACCAGAGGACACAGATAGAGTGGATGTGGAGAGGATGTTTCCTCTGGTGGGGGAATATCAGTCCAGAGGACACAGATAGAGTGTATGTGGAGAGGATGTTTCCTATAGTGGGGGAGTCTAGGACCAGAGGACACAGATAGAGTGGATGTGGAGAGGATGTTTCCTATTGTGGGGGAATATCAGACCAGAGGACACAGATAGAGTGGATGTGGAGATGATGTTTCCTATAGTGCGGGAGTCTAGTACCAGAGGGTACAGATAGAGTGGATGTGGAGAGGATGTTTCCTATTGTGGGGGAATATCAGACCAGAGGACACAGATAGAGTGGATGTGGAGAGGATGTTTCCTATAGTGGGGGAGTCTAGTACCAGAGGGTACAGATAGAGTGGATGTGGAGAGGATGTTTCCTATTGTGGGGGAATATCAGACCAGAGGACACAGATAGAGTGGATGTGGAGAGGATGTTTCCTGTAGTGAGGGAGTCTAGGACCAGAGGACACAGATAGAGTGGATGTGGAGAGGATGTTTCCTATTGTGGGGGAATATCAGACCAGAGGACACAGATAGAGTGGATGTGGAGAGGATGTTTCCTATGGTGGGGGAATATCAGACCAGAGGACACAGATAGAGTGGATGTGGAGAGGATGTTTCCTCTGGTGGGGGAATATCAGACCAGAGGACACAGATAGAGCGGATGTGGAGAGGATGTTTCCTATAGTGGGGGAGTCTAGGACCAAAGGACACAGATAGAGTGGAGGTAGAGAGGATGTTTCCTATGGTGGGGGAGTATCAGACCAGAGGACACAGATAGAGTGGATTTGGAGAGGATGTTTCCTATGGTGGGGGAGTCTAGGTCCAGAGGACACAGATAGTGTGGATGTGGAGAGGATGTTTCCTATAGTGCGGGAGTCTAGTACCAGAGGGTACAGATAGAGTGGATGTGGAGAGGATGTTTCCTATGGTGGGGGAATATCAGACCAGAGGACACAGATAGAGTGGATGTGGAGAGGATGTTTCCTGTAGTGAGGGAGTCTAGGAACAGAGGACACAGATAGAGTGGATGTGGAGAGGATGTTTCCTGTAGTGAGGGAGTCTAGGACCAGAGGACACAGATAGAGTGGATGTGGAGAGGATGTTTCCTATTGTGGGGGAATATCAGACCAGAGGACACAGATAGAGTGTATGTGGAGAGGATGTTTCCTGTAGTGAGGGAGTCTAGGACCAGAGGACACAGATAGAGTGGATGTGGAGAGGATGTTTCCTATAGTGGGGGTGTCTAGGACCAGAGGACACATATAGAGTGCATGTGGAGAGGATGTTTCCTATAGTGGAAGAGTCTAGGACCAGAGGACACAGATAGCGTGGATGTGGAGAGGATGTTTCCTATGGTGAGGGAGTCTAGGAGCAGAGGACACAGATTGAGTGGATGTGGAGAGGATTTTTCCTATGGTGGGGGATATCAGACCAGAGGACACAGTGAGAGTGGATGTGGTGAGGATGTTTCCTATAGTGGGGGAGTCCAGGACCAGAGGACACAGATAGAGTGGATGTGGAGCGGATGTTTCCTATGGTGGGGGAATATCAGACCAGAGGACACAGATAGAGTGGATGTGGAGAGGATGTTTCCTATAGTGTGGGAGTCTAGGACCAGAGGACACAGATAGAGTGGATGTGGAGAGGATGTTTCCTATAGTTGGGGAGTCTAGGGCCAGAGGACTCAGATAGAGTGGATGTGGAGAGGATGTTTCCTATAGTGGTGGAGTCTTGGACCAGAGGACACAGATAGAGTGGATGTGGAGAGGATGTTTCCTATAGTGGGGGAGTCTAGGACCAGAGGACACAGATAGAGTGGATGTGGAGAGGATGTTTCCTATAGTGGGGGAGTCTAGGACCAGAGGACACAGATAGCGTGGATGTGGAGAGGATGTTTCCTATGGTGAGGGAGTCTAGGACCAGAGGACACAGATAGAGTGGATGTGGAGAGGATGTTTCCTATGGTGGGGGAATATCAGACCAGAGGACACAGATAGAGTGGATGTGGAGAGGATGCTTCCTATACTGGGGGAGTCTAGGACCAGAGGACACAGATAGAGTGGATGTGGAGAGGATGTTTCCTATACTGGGGGAGTCTAGGACCAGAGGACACAGATAGAGTGGATGTGGAGAGGATGTTTCCTATAGTGGCGGAGTCTAGGACCAGAGGACAGAGATAGAGTGCATGTGGAGAGGATGTTTCCTATAGTGGTTGAGTCTAGGACCAGAGGACACAGATAGAGTGGATGTGGAGAGGATGTTTCCTATGGTGGGGGAATATCAGACCAGAGGACACAGATAGAGTGGATGTGGAGAGGATGCTTCCTATACTGGGGGAGTCTAGGACCAGAGGACACAGATAGAGTGGATGTGGAGAGGATGTTTCCTATAGTGGCGCAGTCTAGGACCAGAGGACAGCGATAGAGTGCATGTGGAGAGGGTGTTTCCTATAGTGGTTGAGTCTAGGACCAGAGGACACAGATAGAGTGGATGTGGAGAGCATGTTTCCTATAGTGGGGGAGTCTAGGAGCAGAGGACTCAGATAGAGTGGATGTGGAGAGGATGTTTCCTATCGTGGGGGAATATCAGACCAGAGGACACAGATAGAGTGGATGTGGAGAGGATGTTTCCTATAGTGGGGAAGTCCAGGACCAGAGGACACAGATAGATTGGATGTGGACAGGATGTTTCCTATGGTGGGGGAATATCAGACCAGAGGACACAGATAGAGTGGATGTGGAGAGGATGTTTCCTATAGTGGGGGAGTCTAGGACCAGAGGACACAGATAGATTGGATGTGGAGAGGATGTTTCCTATAGTGGGGGAGTCTAGGGCCAGAGGACTCAGATAGAGTGGATGTGGAGAGGATGTTTCCTATAGTGGGGGAGCCTAGGACCAGAGGACACAGATAGAGTGGATGTGGAGAGGATGTTTCCTATAGTGGTGGAGTCTAGGACCAGAGGACACGGATAGCGTGGATGTAGAGAGGATGTTACCTATGGTGATGGAGTCTAGGACCAGAGGATACAGATAGAGTGGATGTGGAGAGGATGTTTTCTATGGTGGGAGAATATCAGACCAGAGGACACCGATAGAGTGGATGTGGAGAGGATGCTTCTATACTGGGGGAGTCTAGGACCAGACGACACAGATACAGTGGATGTGGAGAGGATGTTTCCAATGGTGGGGGAATATCAGACCAGAGGACACAGATAGAGTGGATGTGGAGAGGATGTTTCCTCTGGTGTGGGAATATCAGACCAGAGGACACAGATAGAGTGGATGTGGAGAGGATGTTTCCTATAGTGGGGGGTCTAGGACCAGAGGACACAGATAGAGTGGATGTGGAGAGAATGTTTCCTGTAGTGAGGGAGTCTAGGACCAGAGGACACAGATAGAGTGGATGTGGAGAGGATGTTTCCTGTAGTGAGGGAGTCTAGGACCAGAGGACACAGATAGAGTGGATGTGGAGAGGATGTTTCCTGTAGTGAGGGAGTCTAGGACCAGAGGACACAGATAGAGTGGATGTGGAGAGGATGTTTCCTATTGTGGGGGAATATCAGACCAGAGGACACAGATAGAGTGGATGTGGAGAGGATGTTTCCTATGGTGGGGGAATATCAGACCAGAGGACACAGATAGAGTGGATGTGGAGAGGATGTTTCCTCTGGTGGGGGAATATCAGTCCAGAGGACACAGATAGAGTGGATGTGGAGAGGATGTTTCCTATAGTGGGGGTGTCTAGGACCAGAGGACACATATAGAGTGCATGTGGAGAGGATGTTTCCTATAGTGGAAGAGTCTAGGACCAGAGGACACAGATAGCGTGGATGTGGAGAGGATGTTTCCTATGGTGAGGGAGTCTAGGAGCAGAGGACACAGATTGAGTGGATGTGGAGAGGATTTTTCCTATGGTGGGGGATATCAGACCAGAGGACACAGTTAGAGTGGATGTGGTGAGGATGTTTCCTATAGTGGGGGAGTCCAGGACCAGAGGACACAGATAGAGTGGATGTGGAGCGGATGTTTCCTATGGTGGGGGAATATCAGACCAGAGGACACAGATAGAGTGGATGTGGAGAGGATGTTTCCTATAGTGTGGGAGTCTAGGACCAGAGGACACAGATAGAGTGGATGTGGAGAGGATGTTTCCTATAGTTGGGGAGTCTAGGGCCAGAGGACTCAGATAGAGTGGATGTGGAGAGGATGTTTCCTATAGTGGGGGAGTCTTGGACCAGAGGACACAGATAGAGTGGATGTGGAGAGGATGTTTCCTATAGTGGGGGAGTCTAGGACCAGAGGACACAGATAGAGTGGATGTGGAGAGGATGTTTCCTATAGTGGGGGAGTCTAGGACCAGAGGACACAGATAGCGTGGATGTGGAGAGGATGTTTCCTATGGTGAGGGAGTCTAGGACCAGAGGACACAGATAGAGTGGATGTGGAGAGGATGTTTCCTATGGTGGGGGAATATCAGACCAGAGGACACAGATAGAGTGGATGTGGAGAGGATGCTTCCTATACTGGGGGAGTCTAGGACCAGAGGACACAGATAGAGTGGATGTGGAGAGGATGTTTCCTATACTGGGGGAGTCTAGGACCAGAGGACACAGATAGAGTGGATGTGGAGAGGATGTTTCCTATAGTGGGGGAGTCTAGGACCAGAGGACACAGATAGCGTGGATGTGGAGAGGATGTTTCCTATGGTGAGGGAGTCTAGGACCAGAGGACACAGATAGAGTGGATGTGGAGAGGATGTTTCCTATGGTGGGGGAATATCAGACCAGAGGACACAGATAGAGTGGATGTGGAGAGGATGCTTCCTATACTGGGGGAGTCTAGGACCAGAGGACACAGATAGAGTGGATGTGGAGAGGATGTTTCCTATACTGGGGGAGTCTAGGACCAGAGGACACCGATAGAGTGGATGTGGAGAGGATGTTTCCAATGGTGGGGGAATATCAGACCAGAGGACACAGATAGAGTGGATGTGGAGAGGATGTTTCCTCTGGTGTGGGAATATCAGTCCAGAGGACACAGATAGAGTGGATGTGGAGAGGATGTTTCCTATAGTGGGGGGTCTAGGACCAGAGGACACAGATAGAGTGGATGTGGAGAGGATGTTTCCTGTAGTGAGGGAGTCTAGGACCAGAGGACACAGATAGAGTGGATGTGGAGAGGATGTTTCCTGTAGTGAGGGAGTCTAGGACCAGAGGACACAGATAGAGTGGATGTGGAGAGGATGTTTCCTGTAGTGAGGGAGTCTAGGACCAGAGGACACAGATAGAGTGGATGTGGAGAGGATGTTTCCTATTGTGGGGGAATATCAGACCAGAGGACACAGATAGAGTGGATGTGGAGAGGATGTTTCCTATGGTGGGGGAATATCAGACCAGAGGACACAGATAGAGTGGATGTGGAGAGGATGTTTCCTCTGGTGGGGGAATATCAGTCCAGAGGACACAGATAGAGTGGATGTGGAGAGGATGTTTCCTGTGGTGGGGGAGTCTAGGACCAGAGGACACAGATAGAATGGATGTGGAGAGGATGTTTCCTATAATGAGGGAGTCTAGGACCAGAGGGCACAGAAAGAGTGGATGTGGAGAGGATGTTTCCTAAGGTGTGGGAATATCAGACCAGAGGGGACAGATAGAGTGGATGTGGAGAGGATGTTTCCTATAGTGGGGGAGTCTAGGACCAGAGGACACAGATAGAGAGGATGTGGAGAGGATGTTTCCTATGGCGGGGGAGTCTAGGACCAGAGGACACAGACAGAGTGGATGTGGAGAGGATGTTTCCATTGGTGGGGGTCTAGGACCAGAGGACACAGATAGAGTGGATGTTTAGAGGATGTTTCCTATGGTGGGGGAGTCTAGGACCAGAGGACACAGATAGAGTGGATGTGGAGAGGATGTTTCCTGTAGTGAGGGAGTCTAGGACCAGAGGACACAGATAGAGTGGATGTGGAGAGGATGTTTCCTGTAGTGAGGGTGTCTAGGAACAGAGGACACAGATAGAGTGGATGTGGAGAGGATGTTTCCTGTAGTGAGGGAGTCTAGGACCAGAGGACACAGATAGAGTGGATGTGGAGAGGATGTTTCCTATTGTGGGGGAATATCAGACCAGAGGACACAGATAGAGTGGATGTGGAGAGGATGTTTCCTCTGCTGGGGGAATATCAGACCAGAGGACACAGATAGAGTGGATGTGGAGAGGATGTTTCCTATAGTGGAAGAGTCTAGGACCAGAGGACACAGATAGCGTGGATGTGGAGAGGATGTTTCCTATGGTGGGGGAATATCAGACCACAGGACACAGATAGAGTGGATGTGGAGAGGATGTTTCCTCTGGTGGGGGAATATCAGTCCAGAGGACACAGATAGAGTGGATGTGGAGAGGATGTTTCCTGTGGTGGGGGAGTCTAGGACCAGAGGACACAGATAGAATGGATGTGGAGAGGATGTTTCCTATAATGAGGGAGTCTAGGACCAGAGGGCACAGAAAGAGTGGATGTGGAGAGGATGTTTCCTAAGGTGTGGGAATATCAGACCAGAGGGGACAGATAGAGTGGATGTGGAGAGGATGTTTCCTATAGTGGGGGAGTCTAGGACCAGAGGACACAGATAGAGAGGATGTGGAGAGGATGTTTCCTATGGCGGGGGAGTCTAGGACCAGAGGACACAGACAGAGTGGATGTGGAGAGGTTGTTTCCTATGGTGGGGGTCTAGGACCAGAGGACACAGATAGAGTGGATGTTTAGAGGATGTTTCCTATGGTGGGGGAGTCTAGGACCAGAGGACACAGATAGAGTGGATGTGGAGAGGATGTTTCCTGTAGTGAGGGAGTCTAGGACCAGAGGACACAGATAGAGTGGATGTGGAGAGGATGTTTCCTGTAGTGAGGGAGTCTAGGAACAGAGGACACAGATAGAGTGGATGTGGAGAGGATGTTTCCTGTAGTGAGGGAGTCTAGGACCAGAGGACACAGATAGAGTGGATGTGGAGAGGATGTTTCCTATTGTGGGGGAATATCAGACCAGAGGACACAGATAGAGTGGATGTGGAGAGGATGTTTCCTCTGCTGGGGGAATATCAGACCAGAGGACACAGATAGAGTGGATGTGGAGAGGATGTTTCCTATAGTGGAAGAGTCTAGGACCAGAGGACACAGATAGCGTGGATGTGGAGAGGATGTTTCCTATGGTGAGGGAGTCTAGGAGCAGAGGACACAGATAGAGTGGATGTGGAGAGGATTTTTCCTATGGTGGGGGATATCAGACCAGAGGACACAGTTAGAGTGGATGTGGAGAGGATGTTTCCTATAGGGGGGGGTTATCCAGGACCAGAGGACACAGATAGAGTGGATGTGGAGCGGATGTTTCCTATGGTGGGGGAATATCAGACCAGAGGACACAGATAGAGTGGATGTGGAGAGGATGTTTCCTATAGTGTGGGAGTCTAGGACCAGAGAACACAGATAGAGTGGATGTGGAGAGGATGTTTCGTATAGTGGGGGAGTCTAGGTCCAGAGGACTCAGATAGAGTGGATGTGGAGAGGATGTTTCCTATAGTGGGGGAGTCTAGGACCAGAGGACACAGATAGAGTGGATGTGGAGAGGATGTTTCCTATAGTGGGGGAGTCTAGGACCAGAGGACACAGATTGAGTGGATGTGGAGAGGATGTTTCCTATAGTGGGGGAGTCTAGGACCAGAGGACACAGATAGCGTGGATGTGGAGAGGATGTTTCCTATGGTGAGGGAGTCTAGGACCAGAGGACACCGATAGAGTGGATGTGGAGAGGATGTTTCCTGTAGTGAGGGAGTCTAGGACCAGAGGACACAGATAGAGTGGATGTGGAGAGGATGTTTCCTGTAGTGAGGGAGTCTAGGAACAGAGGACACAGATAGAGTGGATGTGGAGAGGATGTTTCCTGTAGTGAGGGAATATCAGACCAGAGGACACAGATAGAGTGGATGTGGAGAGGATGTTTCCTATAGTGGGGGGTCTAGGACCAGAGGTCACAGATAGAGTGGATGTGGAGAGGATGTTTCCTGTAGTGAGGGAGTCTAGGACCAGAGGACACAGATAGAGTGGATGTGGAGAGGATGTTTCCTGTAGTGAGGGAGTCTAGGACCAGAGGACACAGATAGAGTGGATGTGGAGAGGATGTTTCCTGTAGTGAGGGAGTCTAGGACCAGAGGACACAGACAGAGTGGATGTGGAGAGGATGTTTCCTATTGTTGGGGAATATCAGACCAGAGGACACAGATAGAGTGGATGTGGAGAGGATGTTTCCTCTGGTGTGGGAATATCAGACCAGAGGACACAGATAGAGTGGATGTGGAGAGGATGTTTCCTATAGTGGCGGAGTCTAGGACCAGAGGACACAGATAGAGTGCATGTGGAGAGGATGTTTCCTATAGTGGGGTGTCTAGGACCAGAGGACACAGATAGAGTGGATGTGGATTGGATGTTTCCTGTAGTGAGGGAGTCTAGGACCAGAGGACACAGATAGAGTGGATGTGGAGAGGATGTTTCCTGTAGTGAGGGAGTCTAGGACCAGAGGACACAGATAGAGTGGATGTGGAGAGGATGTTTCCTATTGTGGGGGAATATCAGACCAGAGGACACAGATAGAGTGGATGTGGAGAGGATGTTTCCTATGGTGGGGGAATATCAGACCAGAGGACACAGATAGAGTGGATGTGGAGAGGATGTTTCCTCTGGTGGGGGAATATCAGACCAGAGGACACAGATAGAGCGGATGTGGAGAGGATGTTTCCTATAGTGGGGGAGTCTAGGACCAAAGGACACAGATAGAGTGGAGGTAGATAGGATGTTTCCTATGGTGGGGGAGTATCAGACCAGAGGACACAGATAGAGTGGATTTGGAGAGGATGTTTCCTATGGTGGGGGAGTCTAGGTCCAGAGGACACAGATAGTGTGGATGTGGAGAGGATGTTTCCTATAGTGCGGGAGTCTAGTACCAGAGGACACAGATAGAGTGGATGTGGAGAGGATGTTTCCTATAGTGCTGGAGTCTAGTACCAGAGGGTACAGATAGAGTGGATGTGGAGAGGATGTTTCCTATGGTGGGGGCATATCAGACCAGTGGACACAGATAGAGTGGATGTGGAGAGGATGTTTCCTCTGGTGGGGGAATATCAGTCCAGAGGACACAGATAGAGTGGATGTGGAGAGGATGTTTCCTATAGTGGGGGAGTCTAGGACCAGAGGACACAGATAGAGTGCATGTGGAGAGGATGTTTCCTATAGTGGGGGAGTCTAGGACCAGAGGACACAGATAGAGTGGATGTGGAGAGGATGTTTCCTGTAGTGAGGGAGTCTAGGTCCAGAGGACACAGATAGAGTGGATGTGGAGAGGATGTTTCCTGTAGTGAGGGAGTCTAGGAACAGAGGACACAGATAGAGTGGATGTGGAGAGGATGTTCCTGTAGTGAGGGAGTCTAGGACCAGAGGACACAGATAGAGTGGATGTGGAGAGGATGTTTCCTATTGTGGGGGAATATCAGACCAGAGGACACAGATAGAGTGGATGTGGAGAGGATGTTTCCTATAGTGGGGGAGTCTAGGACCAGAGGACACAGATAGAGTGGATGTGGAGAGGATGTTTCCTATAGTGGGGGAGTCTAGGGCCAGAGGACACAGATAGAGTGGATGTGGAGAGGATGTTTCCTGTAGTGAGGGAGTCTAGGAACAGAGGACACAGATAGAGTGGATGTGGAGAGGATGTTCCTGTAGTGAGGGAGTCTAGGACCAGAGGACACAGATAGAGTGGATGTGGAGAGGATGTTTCCTATTGTGGGGGAATATCAGACCAGAGGACACAGATAGAGTGGATGTGGAGAGGATGTTTCCTCTGCTGGGGGAATATCAGACCAGAGGACACAGATAGAGTGGATGTGGAGAGGATGTTTCCTATAGTGGGGGTGTCTAGGACCAGAGGACACATATAGTGTCCATGTGGAGAGGATGTTTCCTATAGTGTGGGAGTCTAGGAGCAGAGGACACAGATAGAGTGGATGTGGAGAGGATTTTTCCTATGGTGGGGGATATCAGACCAGAGGACACAGTTAGAGTGGATGTGGTGAGGATGTTTCCTATAGTGGGGGAGTCCAGGACCAGAGGACACAGATAGAGTGGATGTGGAGCGGATGTTTCCTATGGTGGGGGAATATCAGACCAAAGGACACAGATAGATTGGATGTGGAGAGGATGTTTCCTATAGTGTGGGAGTCTAGGACCAGAGGACACAGATAGAGTGGATGTGGAGAGGATGTTTCCTATAGTGGGGGAGTCTAGGACCAGAGGACACGGATAGAGTGGATGTGGAGAGGATGTTTCCTATAGTGGGGGAGTCTAGGACCAGAGGACACAGATAGCGTGGATGTGGAGAGGATGTTTCCTATGGTGAGGGAGTCTAGGACCAGAGGACACAGATAGAGTGGATGTGGAGAGGATGTTTCCTATGGTGGGGGAATATCAGACCAGAGGACACAGATAGAGTGGATGTGGAGAGGATGCTTCCTATACTGGGGGAGTCTAGGACCAGAGGACACAGATAGGGTGGATGTGGAGAGGATGCTTCCTATACTGGGGGAGTCTAGGACCAGAGGACACAGATAGAGTGGATGTGGAGAGGATGTTTCCTATAGTGGCGGAGTCTAGGACCAGAGGACAGAGATAGAGTGCATGTGGAGAGGATGTTTCCTATAGTGGTTGAGTCTAGGACCAGAGGACACAGATAGAGTGGATGTGGAGAGCATGTTTCCTATAGTGGGGGAGTCTAGGAGCAGAGGACTCAGATAGAGTGGATGTGGAGAGGATGTTTCCTATCGTGGGGGAATATCAGACCAGAGGACACAGATAGAGTGGATGTGGAGAGGATGTTTCCTATAGTGGGGAAGTCCAGGACCAGAGGACACAGATAGATTGGATGTGGACAGGATGTTTCCTATGGTGGGGGAATATCAGACCAGAGGACACAGATAGAGTGGATGTGGAGAGGATGTTTCCTATAGTGGGGGAGTCTAGGACCAGAGGACACAGATAGAGTGGATGTGGAGAGGATGTTTCCTATAGTGGGGGAGTCTAGGGCCAGAGGACTCAGATAGAGTGGATGTGGAGAAGATGTTTCCTATAGTGGGGGAGCCTAGGACCAGAGGACACAGATAGAGTGGATGTGGAGATGATGTTTCCTATAGTGGTGGAGTCTAGGACCAGAGGACACGGATAGCGTGGATGTGGAGAGGATGTTACCTATGGTGATGGAGTCTAGGACCAGAGGATACAGATAGAGTGGATGTGGAGAGGATGTTTTCTATGGTGGGAGAATATCAGACCAGAGGACACAGATAGAGTGGATGTGGAGAGGATGTTTCCTCTGGTGTGGGAATATCAGACCAGAGGACACAGATAGAGTGGATGTGGAGAGGATGTTTCCTATAGTGGGGGGTCTAGGACCAGAGGACACAGATAGAGTGGATGTGGAGAGGATGTTTCCTGTAGTGAGGGAGTCTAGGACCAGAGGACACAGATAGAGTGGATGTGGAGAGGATGTTTCCTGTAGTGAGGGAGTCTAGGACCAGAGGACACAGATAGAGTGGATGTGGAGAGGATGTTTCCTGTAGTGAGGGAGTCTAGGACCAGAGGACACAGATAGAGTGGATGTGGAGAGGATGTTTCCTATTGTGGGGGAATATCAGACCAGAGGACACAGATAGAGTGGATGTGGAGAGGATGTTTCCTATGGTGGGGGTCTAGGACCAGAGGACACAGATAGAGTGGATGTTTAGAGGATGTTTCCTATGGTGGGGGAGTCTAGGACCAGAGGACACAGATAGAGTGGATGTGGAGAGGATGTTTCCTGTAGTGAGGGAGTCTAGGACCAGAGGACACAGATAGAGTGGATGTGGAGAGGATGTTTCCTGTAGTGAGGGAGTCTAGGAACAGAGGACACTGATAGAGTGGATGTGGAGAGGATGTTTCCTGTAGTGAGGGAATATCAGACCAGAGGACACAGATAGAGTGGATGTGGAGAGGATGTTTCCTATAGTGGGGGGTCTAGGACCAGAGGACACAGATAGAGTGGATGTGGAGAGGATGTTTCCTGTAGTGAGGGAGTCTAGGACCAGAGGACACAGATAGAGTGGATGTGGAGAGGATGTTTCCTGTAGTGAGGGAGTCTAGGACCAGAGGACACAGATAGAGTGGATGTGGAGAGGATGTTTCCTGTAGTGAGGGAGTCTAGGACCAGAGGACACAGATAGAGTGGATGTGGAGAGGATGTTTCCTATTGTGGGGGAATATCAGACCAGAGGACACAGATAGAGTGGATGTGGAGAGGATGTTTCCTCTGGTGTGGGAATATCAGACCAGAGGACACAGATAGAGTGGATGTGGAGAGGATGTTTCCTATAGTGGCGGAGTCTAGGACCAGAGGACACAGATAGAGTGGATGTGGAGAGGATGTTTCCTGTAGTGAGGGAATATCAGACCAGAGGACACAGATAGAGTGGATGTGGAGAGGATGTTTCCTGTAGTGAGGGAGTCTAGGTACAGAGGACACAGATAGAGTGGATGTGGAGAGGATGTTTCCTGTAGTGAGGGAATATCAGACCAGAGGACACAGATAGAGTGGATGTGGAGAGGATGTTTCCTATAGTGGGGGGTCTAGGACCAGAGGACACAGATAGAGTGGATGTGGAGAGGATGTTTCCTATAGTGGGGGAGTCTAGGGCCAGAGGACTCAGATAGAGTGGATGTGGAGAGGATGTTTCCTATAGTGGGGGAGTCTAGGACCAGAGGACACAGATAGAGTGGATGTGGAGAGGATGTTTCCTATAGTGGGGGAGTCTAGGACCAGAGGACACAGATAGAGTGGATGTGGAGAGGATGTTTCCTATAGTGGGGGAGTCTAGGACCAGAGGACACAGATAGCGTGGATGTGGAGAGGATGTTTCCTATGGTGAGGGAGTCTAGGACCAGAGGACACAGATAGAGTGGATGTGGAGAGGATGTTTCCTATGGTGGGGGAATATCAGACCAGAGGACACAGATAGAGTGGATGTGGAGAGGATGCTTCCTATACTGGGGGAGTCTAGGACCAGAGGACACAGATGGAGTGGATGTGGAGAGGATGTTTCCTATAGTGGCGGAGTCTAGGACCAGAGGACAGAGATAGAGTGCATGTGGAGAGGATGTTTCCTATAGTGGTTGAGTCTAGGACCAGAGGACACAGATAGAGTGGATGTGGAGAGCATGTTTCCTATAGTGGGGGAGTCTAGGAGCAGAGGACTCAGATAGAGTGGATGTGGAGAGGATGTTTCCTATCGTGGGGGAATATCAGACCAGAGGACACAGATAGAGTGGATGTGGAGAGGATGTTTCCTATAGTGGGGAAGTCCAGGACCAGAGGACACAGATAGATTGGATGTGGACAGGATGTTTCCTATGGTGGGGGAATATCAGACCAGAGGACACAGATAGAGTGGATGTGGAAAGGATGTTTCCTATAGTGGGGGAGTCTAGGACCAGAGGACACAGATAGAGTGGATGTGGAGAGGATGTTTCCTATAGTGGGGGAGTCTAGGGCCAGAGGACTCAGGTAGAGTGGATGTGGAGAGGATGTTTCCTATAGTGGGGGAGCCTAGGACCAGAGGACACAGATAGAGTGGATGTGGAGAGGATGTTTCCTATAGTGGTGGAGTCTAGGACCAGAGGACACGGATAGCGTGGATGTGGAGAGGATGTTTCCTATGGTGATGGAGTCTAGGACCAGAGGATACAGATAGAGTGGATGTGGAGAGGATGTTTTCTATGGTGGGAGAATATCAGACCAGAGGACACCGATAGAGTGGATGTGGAGAGGATGCTCCTATACTGGGGGAGTCTAGGACCAGAAGACACAGATACAGTGGATGTGGAGAGGATGTTTCCTATGCTGGGGGAATATCAGACCAGAGGACACAGATAGAGTGGATGTGGAGAGGATGTTTCCTCTGGTGTGGGAATATCAGACCAGAGGACACAGATAGAGTGGATGTGGAGAGGATGTTTCCTATAGTGGCGGAGTCTAGGACCAGAGGACACAGATAGAGTGCATGTGGAGAGGATGTTTCCTATAGTGGGGGGTCTAGGACCAGAGGACACAGATAGAGTGGATGTGGAGAGGATGTTTCCTGTAGTGAGGGAGTCTAGGACCAGAGGACACAGATAGAGTGGATGTGGAGAGGATGTTCCCTGTAGTGAGGGAGTCTAGGACCAGAGGACACAGATAGAGTGGATGTGGAGAGGATGTTTCCTATTGTGGGGGAATATCAGACCAGAGGACACAGATAGAGTGGATGTGGAGAGGATGTTTCCTATGGTGGGGGAATATCAGACCAGAGGACACAGATAGAGTGGATGTGGAGAGGATGTTTCCTCTGGTGGGGGAATATCAGTCCAGAGGACACAGATAGAGTGGATGTGGAGAGGATGTTTCCAGTGGTGGGGGAGTCTAGGACCAGAGGACACAGATAGAGTGGATGTGGAGAGGATGTTTCCTATAATGAGGGAGTCTAGGACCAGAGGGCACAGAAAGAGTGGATGTGGAGAGGATGTTTCCTAAGGTGTGGGAATATCAGACCAGAGGGCACAGATAGAGTGGATGTGGAGAGGATGTTTCCTATAGTGGGGGAGTCTAGGACCAGAGGACACAGATAGAGAGGATGTGGAGAGGATGTTTCCTATGGTGGCGGAGTCTAGGACCAGAGGACACAGACAGAGTGGATGTGGAGAGGATGTTTCCTATGGTGGGGGTCTAGGACCAGAGGACACAGATAGAGTGGATGTTTAGAGGATGTTTCCTATGGTGGGGGAATATCAGACCAGAGGACACAGATAGAGTGGATGTGGAGAGGATGTTTCCTATGGTGGGGGAGTCTAGGACCAGAGGACACAGATAGAGTGGATGTGGAGAGGATGTTTCCTATGGTGGGGGTCTAGGACCAGAGGACACAGATAGAGTGGATGTTTAGAGGATGTTTCCTATGGTGGGGGAATATCAGACCAGAGGACACAGATAGAGTGGATGTGGAGAGGATGTTTCCTATATTGGGGGAGTCTAGGACCAGAGGACACAGATAGAGTGGATGTGGAGAGGATGTGTCCTATAGTGGGGGAGTCTAGGACCAGATGACACAGATAGAGTGGATGTGGAGAGGATGTTTCCTCTGGTGGGGGAATATCAGACCAGAGGACACAGATAGAGTGGATGTGGAGAGCATGTTTCCTATAGTGGGGGAGTCTTGGAGCAGAGGACTCAGATAGAGTGGATGTGGAGAGGATGTTTCCTATCGTGGGGGAATATCAGACCAGAGGACACAGATAGAGTGGATGTGGAGAGGATGTTTCCTATAGTGGGGAAGTCCAGGACCAGAGGACACAGATAGATTGGATGTGGACAGGATGTTTCCTATGGTGGGGGAATATCAGACCAGAGGACACAGATAGAGTGGATGTGGAGAGGATGTTTCCTATAGTGGGGGAGTCTAGGACCAGAGGACACAGATAGAGTGGATGTGGAGAGGATGTTTCCTATAGTGGTGGAGTCTAGGACCAGAGGACACGGATAGCGTGGATGTGGAGGGGATGTTTCCTATGGTGATGGAGTCTAGGACCAGAGGATACAGATAGAGTGGATGTGGAGAGGATGTTTTCTATGGTGGGAGAATATCAGACCAGAGGACACCGATAGAGTGGATGTGGAGAGGATGCTCCTATACTGGGGGAGTCTAGGACCAGAGGACACAGATACAGTGGATGTGGAGAGGATGTTTCCTATGGTGGGGGAATATCAGACCAGAGGACACAGATAGAGTGGATGTGGAGAGGATGTTTCCTCTGGTGTGGGAATATCAGACCAGAGGACACAGATAGAGTGGATGTGGAGAGGATGTTTCCTATAGTGGCGGAGTCTAGGACCAGAGGACACAGATAGAGTGCATGTGGAGAGGATGTTTCCTATAGTGGGGGGTCTAGGACCAGAGGACACAGATAGAGTGGATGTGGAGAGGATGTTTCCTGTAGTGAGGGAGTCTAGGACCAGAGGACACAGATAGAGTGGATGTGGAGAGGATGTTCCCTGTAGTGAGGGAGTCTAGGACCAGAGGACACAGATAGAGTGGATGTGGAGAGGATGTTTCCTATTGTGGGGGAATATCAGACCAGAGGACACAGATAGAGTGGATGTGGAGAGGATGTTTCCTATGGTGGGGGAATATCAGACCAGAGGACACAGATAGAGTGGATGTGGAGAGGATGTTTCCTCTGGTGGGGGAATATCAGTCCAGAGGACACAGATAGAGTGGATGTGGAGAGGATGTTTCCTGTGGTGGGGGAGTCTAGGACCAGAGGACACAGATAGAGTGGATGTGGAGAGGATGTTTCCTATAATGAGGGAGTCTAGGACCAGAGGGCACAGAAAGAGTGGATGTGGAGAGGATGTTTCCTAAGGTGTGGGAATATCAGACCAGAGGGCACAGATAGAGTGGATGTGGAGAGGATGTTTCCTATAGAGGGGGAGTCTAGGACCAGAGGACACAGATAGAGAGGATGTGGAGAGGATGTTTCCTATGGTGGCGGAGTCTAGGACCAGAGGACACAGACAGAGTGGATGTGGAGAGGATGTTTCCTATGGTGGGGGTCTAGGACCAGAGGACACAGATAGAGTGGATGTTTAGAGGATGTTTCCTATGGTGGGGGAATATCAGACCAGAGGACACAGATAGAGTGGATGTGGAGAGGATGTTTCCTATGGTGGGGGAGTCTAGGACCAGAGGACACAGATAGAGTGGATGTGGAGAGGATCTTTCCTATGGTGGGGGTCTAGGACCAGAGGACACAGATAGAGTGGATGTTTAGAGGATGTTTCCTATGGTGGGGGAATATCAGACCAGAGGACACAGATAGAGTGGATGTGGAGAGGATGTTTCCTATATTGGGGGAGTCTAGGACCAGAGGACACAGATAGAGTGGATGTGGAGAGGATGTGTCCTATAGTGGGGGAGTCTAGGACCAGATGACACAGATAGAGTGGATGTGGAGAGGATGTTTCCTCTGGTGGGGGAATATCAGACCAGAGGACACAGATAGAGTGGATGTGGAGAGCATGTTTCCTATAGTGGGGGAGTCTTGGAGCAGAGGACTCAGATAGAGTGGATGTGGAGAGGATGTTTCCTATCGTGGGGGAATATCAGACCAGAGGACACAGATAGAGTGGATGTGGAGAGGATGTTTCCTATAGTGGGGAAGTCCAGGACCAGAGGACACAGATAGATTGGATGTGGACAGGATGTTTCCTATGGTGGGGGAATATCAGACCAGAGGACACAGATAGAGTGGATGTGGAGAGGATGTTTCCTATAGTGGGGGAGTCTAGGACCAGAGGACACAGATAGAGTGGATGTGGAGAGGATGTTTCCTATAGTGGGGGAGTCTAGGGCCAGAGGACTCAGATAGAGTGGATGTGGAGAGGATGATTCCTATAGTGGGGGAGTCTAGGACCAGAGGACACAGATAGAGTGGATGTGGAGAGGATGTTTCCTATAGTGGTGGAGTCTAGGACCAGAGGACACGGATAGCGTGGATGTGGAGAGGATGTTTCCTATGGTGAGGGATTCTAGGACCAGAGGATACAGATAGAGTGGATGTGGAGAGGATGTTTTCTATGGTGGGAGAATATCAGACCAGAGGACACCGATAGAGTGGATGTGGAGAGGATGCTCCTATACTGGGGGAGTCTAGGACCAGAGGACACAGATACAGTGGATGTGGAGAGGATGTTTCCTATGGTGGGGGAATATCAGACCAGAGGACACAGATAGAGTGGATGTGGAGAGGATGTTTCCTCTGGTGTGGGAATATCAGACCAGAGGACACAGATAGAGTGGATGTGGAGAGGATGTTTCCTATAGTGGCGGAGTCTAGGACCAGAGGACACAGATAGAGTGCATGTGGAGAGGATGTTTCCTATAGTGGGGGGTCTAGGACCAGAGGACACAGATAGAGTGGATGTGGAGAGGATGTTTCCTGTAGTGAGGGAGTCTAGGACCAGAGGACACAGATAGAGTGGATGTGGAGAGGATGTTCCCTGCAGTGAGGGAGTCTAGGACCAGAGGACACAGATAGAGTGGATGTGGAGAGGATGTTTCCTATTGTGGGGGAATATCAGACCAGAGGACACAGATAGAGTGGATGTGGAGAGGATGTTTCCTATGGTGGGGGAATATCAGACCAGAGGACACAGATAGAGTGGATGTGGAGAGGATGTTTCCTCTGGTGGGGGAATATCAGTCCAGAGGACACAGATAGAGTGGATGTGGAGAGGATGTTTCCTGTGGTGGGGGAGTCTAGGACCAGAGGACACAGATAGAGTGGATGTGGAGAGGATGTTTCCTATAATGAGGGTGTCTAGGACCAGAGGGCACAGAAAGAGTGGATGTGGAGAGGATGTTTCCTAAGGTGTGGGAATATCAGACCAGAGGGCACAGATAGAGTGGATGTGGAGAGGATGTTTCCTATAGTGGGGGAGTCTAGGACCAGAGGACGCAGATAGAGAGGATGTGGAGAGGATGTTTCCTATGGTGGGGGAGTCTAGGACCAGAGGACACAGACAGAGTGGATGTGCATAGGATGTTTCCTATGGTGGGGGTCTAGGACCAGAGGACACAGATAGAGTGGATGTTTAGAGGATGTTTCCTATGGTGGGGGAATATCAGACCAGAGGACACAGATAGAGTGGATGTGGAGAGGATGTTTCCTATGGTGGGGGAGTCTAGGACCAGAGGACACAGATAGAGTGGATGTGGAGAGGATGTTTCCTATGGTGGGGGTCTAGGACCAGAGGACAGAGATAGAGTGGATGTTTAGAGGATGTTTCGTATGGTGGGGGAATATCAGACCAGAGGACACAGATAGAGTGGATGTGGAGAGGATGTGTCCTATAGTGGGGGAGTCTAGGACCAGAGGACACAGATAGAGTGGATGTGGAGAGGGTGTTTCCTCTGGTGGGGGAATATCAGACCAGAGGACACAGATAGAGTGGATGTGGAGAGCATGTTTCCTATAGTGGGGGAGTCTTGGAGCAGAGGACTCAGATAGAGTGGATGTGGAGAGGATGTTTCCTATCGTGGGGGAATATCAGACCAGAGGACACAGATAGAGTGGATGTGGAGAGGATGTTTCCTATAGTGGGGAAGTCCAGGACCAGAGGACACAGATAGATTGGATGTGGACAGGATGTTTCCTATGGTGGGGGAATATCAGACCAGAGGACACAGATAGAGTGGATGTGGAGAGGATGTTTCCTATAGTGGGGGAGTCTAGGACCAGAGGACACAGATAGAGTGGATGTGGAGAGGATGTTTCCTATAGTGGGGGAGTCTAGGGCCAGAGGACTCAGATAGAGTGGATGTGGAGAGGATGTTTCCTATAGTGGGGGTGTCTAGGACCAGAGGACACAGATAGAGTGGATGTGGAGAGGATGTTTCCTATAGTGGTGGACTCTAGGACCAGAGGACACGGATAGCGTGGATGTGGAGAGGATGTTTCCTATGGTGAGGGATTCTAGGACCAGAGGATACAGATAGAGTGGATGTGGAGAGGATGTTTTCTATGGTGGGAGAATATCAGACCAGAGGACACCGATAGAGTGGATGTGGAGAGAATGCTCCTATACTGGGGGAGTCTAAAACCAGAGGACACAGATACAGTGGATGTGGAGAGGATGTTTCCTATGGTGGGGGAATATCAGACCAGAGGACACAGATAGAGTGGATGTGGAGAGGATGTTTCCTCTGGTGTGGGAATATCAGACCAGAGGACACAGATAGAGTGGATGTGGAGAGGATGTTTCCTATAGTGGCGGAGTCTAGGACCAGAGGACACAGATAGAGTGCATGTGGAGAGGATGTTTCCTGTAGTGAGGGAGTCTAGGACCAGAGGACACAGATAGAGTGGATGTGGAGAGGATGCTTCCTATTGTGGGGGAATATCAGACCAGAGGACACAGATAGAGTGGATGTGGAGAGGATGTTTCCGATGGTGGGGGAATATCAGACCAGAGGACACAGATAGAGTGGATGTGGAGAGGATGTTTCCTCTGGTGGGGGAATATCAGACCAGAGGACACAGATAGAGTGGATGTGGAGAGCATGTTTCCTATAGTGGGGGAGTCTTGGAGCAGAGGACTCAGATAGAGTGGATGTGGAGAGGATGTTTCCTATCGTGGGGGAATATCAGACCAGAGGACACAGATAGAGTGGATGTGGAGAGGATGTTTCCTATAGTGGGGAAGTCCAGGACCAGAGGACACAGATAGATTGGATGTGGACAGGATGTTTCCTATGGTGGGGGAATATCAGACCAGAGGACACAGATAGAGTGGATGTGGAGAGGATGTTTCCTATAGTGGGGGAGTCTAGGACCAGAGGACACAGATAGAGTGGATGTGGAGAGGATGTTTCCTATAGTGGGGGAGTCTAGGGCCAGAGGACTCAGATAGAGTGGATGTGGAGAGGATGTTTCCTATAGTGGTGGACTCTAGGACCAGAGGACACGGATAGCGTGGATGTGGAGAGGATGTTTCCTATGGTTAGGGATTCTAGGACCAGAGGATACAGATAGAGTGGATGTGGAGAGGATGTTTCCTATAGTGGGGGAGTCTAGGACCAGAGGACACAGATAGAGTGGATGTGGAGAGGATGTTTCCTATAGTGGTGGACTCTAGGACCAGAGGACACGGATAGCGTGGATGTGGAGAGGATGTTTCCTATGGTGAGGGATTCTAGGACCAGAGGATACAGATAGAGTGGATGTGGAGAGGATGTTTTCTATGGTGGGAGAATATCAGACCAGAGGACACCGATAGAGTGGATGTGGAGAGGATGCTCCTATACTGGGGGAGTCTAAAACCAGAGGACACAGATACAGTGGATGTGGAGAGGATGTTTCCTATGGTGGGGGAATATCAGACCAGAGGACACAGATAGAGTGGATGTGGAGAGGATGTTTCCTCTGGTGTGGGAATATCAGACCAGAGGACACAGATAGAGTGGATGTGGAGAGGATGTTTCCTATAGTGGCGGAGTCTAGGACCAGAGGACACAGATAGAGTGCATGTGGAGAGGATGTTTCCTATAGTGGGGGGTCTAGGACCAGAGGACACAGATAGAGTGGATGTGGAGAGGATGTTTCCTGTAGTGAGGGAGTCTAGGACCAGAGGCCACAGATAGAGTGGATGTGGAGAGGATGTTTCCTGTAGTGAGGGAGTCTAGGACCAGAGGACACAGATAGAGTGGATGTGGAGAGGATGCTTCCTATTGTGGGGGAATATCAGACCAGAGGACACAGATAGAGTGGATGTGGAGAGGATGTTTCCGATGGTGGGGGAATATCAGACCAGAGGACACAGATAGAGTGGATGTGGAGAGGATGTTTCCTCTGGTGGGGGAATATCAGACCAGAGGACACAGATAGAGTGGATGTGTAGAGGATGTTTCCTATAGTGGGGGAGTCTAGGACCAAAGGACACAGATAGAGTGGAGGTAGAGAGGATGATTCCTATGGTGGGGGAATATCAGACCAGAGGACACAGATAGAGTGGATTTGGAGAGGATGTTTCCTATGGTGGGGGAGTCTAGGACCAGAGGACACAGATAGTGTGGATGTGGAGAGGATGTTTCCTATAGTGCGGGAGTCTAGTACCAGAGGGTACAGATAGAGTGGATGTGGTGAGCATGTTTCCTATAGTGGGGGAGTCTTGGAGCAGAGGACACAGATAGAGTGGATGTGGAGAGGATGTTTCCTATCGTGGGGGAATATCAGACCAGAGGACACAGATAGAGTGGATGTGGAGAGGATGTTTCGTATAGTGGGGAATTCCAGGACCAGAGGACACAGATAGATTGGATGTGGACAGGATGTTTCCTATGGTGGGGGAATATCAGACCAGAGGACACAGATAGAGTGGATGTGGAGAGGATGTTTCCTATAGTGGGGGAGTCTAGGACCAGAGGACACAGATAGAGTGGATGTGGAGAGGATGTTTCCTATAGTGGGGGAGTCTAGGGCCAGAGGACTCAGATAGAGTGGATGTGGAGAGGATGTTTCCTATAGTGGGGGAGTCTAGGACCAGAGGACACAGATAGAGTGGATGTGGAGAGGATGTTTCCTATAGTGGTGGAGTCTAGGACCAGAGGACACGGATAGCGTGGATGTGGAGAGGATGTTTCCTATGGTGAGGGATTCTAGGACCAGAGGATACAGATAGAGTGGATGTGGAGAGGATGTTTTCTATGGTGGGAGAATATCAGACCAGAGGACACCGATAGAGTGGATGTGGAGAGGATGCTCCTATACTGGGGGAGTCTAGGACCAGAGGACACAGATACAGTGGATGTGGAGAGGATGTTTCCTATGGTGGGGGAATATCAGACCAGAGGACACAGATAGAGTGGATGTGGAGAGGATGTTTCCTCTGGTGTGGGAATATCAGACCAGAGGACACAGATAGAGTGGATGTGGAGAGGATGTTTCCTATAGTGGCGGAGTCTAGGACCAGAGGACACAGATAGAGTGCATGTGGAGAGGATGTTTCCTATAGTGGGGGGTCTAGGACCAGAGGACACAGATAGAGTGGATGTGGAGAGGATGTTTCCTGTAGTGAGGGAGTCTAGGACCAGAGGACACAGATAGAGTGGATGTGGAGAGGATGTTCCCTGCAGTGAGGGAGTCTAGGACCAGAGGACACAGATAGAGTGGATGTGGAGAGGATGTTTCCTATTGTGGGGGAATATCAGACCAGAGGACACAGATAGAGTGGACGTGGAGAGGATGTTTCCTATGGTGGGGGAATATCAGACCAGAGGACACAGATAGAGTGGATGTGGAAAGGATGTTTCCTCTGGTGGGGGAATATCAGTCCAGAGGACACAGATAGAGTGGATGTGGAGAGGATGTTTCCTGTGGTGGGGGAGTCTAGGACCAGAGGACACAGATAGAGTGGATGTGGAGAGGATGTTTCCTATAATGAGGGAGTCTAGGACCAGAGGGCACAGAAAGAGTGGATGTGGAGAGGATGTTTCCTAAGGTGTGGGAATATCAGACCAGAGGGCACAGATAGAGTGGATGTGGAGAGGATGTTTCCTATAGTGGGGGAGTCTAGGACCAGAGGACACAGATAGAGAGGATGTGGAGAGGATGTTTCCTATGGTGGGGGAGTCTAGGACCAGAGGACACAGACAGAGTGGATGTGGAGAGGATGTTTCCTATGGTGGGGGTCTAGGACCAGAGGACACAGATAGAGTGGATGTTTAGAGGATGTTTCCTATGGTGGGGGAATATCAGACCAGAGGACACAAATAGAGTGGATGTGGAGAGGATGTTTCCTATGGTGGGGGAGTCTAGGACCAGAGGACACAGATAGAGTGGATGTGGAGAGGATGTTTCCTATGGTGGGGGTCTAGGACCAGAGGACACAGATAGAGTGGATGTTTAGAGGATGTTTCCTATGGTGGGGGAATATCAGACCAGAGGACACAGATAGAGTGGATGTGGAGAGGATGTTTCCTATATTGGGGGAGTCTAGGACCAGAGGACACAGATAGAGTGGATGTGGCGAGGATGTGTCCTATAGTGGGGGAGTCTAGGACCAGAGGACACAGATAGAGTGGATGTGGAGAGGATGTTTCCTCTGGTGGGGGAATATCAGACCAGAGGACACAGATAGAGTGGATGTGGAGAGCATGTTTCCTATAGTTGGGGAGTCTTGGAGCAGAGGACTCAGATAGAGTGGATGTGGAGAGGATGTTTCCTATCGTGGGGGAATATCAGACCAGAGGACACAGATAGAGTGGATGTGGAGAGGATGTTTCCTATAGTGGGGAAGTCCAGGACCAGAGGACACAGATAGATTGGATGTGGACAGGATGTTTCCTATGGTGGGGGAATATCAGACCAGAGGACACAGATAGAGTGGATGTGGAGAGGATGTTTCCTATAGTGGGGGAGTCTAGGACCAGAGGACACAGATAGAGTGGATGTGGAGAGGATGTTTCCTATAGTGGGGGAGTCTAGGGCCAGAGGACTCAGATAGAGTGGATGTGGAGAGGATGTTTCCTATAGTGGGGGAGTCTAGGACCAGAGGACACAGATAGAGTGGATGTGGAGAGGATGTTTCCTATAGTGGTGGAGTCTAGGACCAGAGGACACGGATAGCGTGGATGTGGAGAGGATGTTTCCTATGGTGAGGGATTCTAGGACCAGAGGACACAGATAGAGTGGATGTTTAGAGGATGTTTCCTATGGTGGGGGAATATCAGACCAGAGGACACAGATAGAGTGGATGTGGAGAGGATGTTTTCTATGGTGGGAGAATATCAGACCAGAGGACACCGATAGAGTGGATGTGGAGAGGATGCTCCTATACTGGGGGAGTCTAAAACCAGAGGACACAGATACAGTGGATGTGGAGAGGATGTTTCCTATGGTGGGGGAATATCAGACCAGAGGACACAGATAGAGTGGATGTGGAGAGGATGTTTCCTCTGGTGTGGGAATATCAGACCAGAGGACACAGATAGAGTGGATGTGGAGAGGATGTTTCCTATAGTGGCGGAGTCTAGGACCAGAGGACACAGATAGAGTGCATTTGGAGAGGATGTTTCCTATAGTGGGGGGTCTAGGACCAGAGGACACAGATAGAGTGGATGTGGAGAGGATGTTTCCTGTAGTGAGGGAGTCTAGGACCAGAGGACTCAGATAGAGTGGATGTGGAGAGGATGTTTCCTGTAGTGAGGGAGTCTAGGACCAGAGGACACAGATAGAGTGGATGTGGAGAGGATGCTTCCTATTGTGGGGGAATATCAGACCAGAGGACACAGATAGAGTGGATGTGGAGAGGATGTTTCCGATGGTGGGGGAATATCAGACCAGAGGACACAGATAGAGTGGATGTGGAGAGGATGTTTCCTCTGGTGGGGGAATATCAGACCAGAGGACACAGATAGAGTGGATGTGGAGAGGATGTTTCCTATAGTGGGGGAGTCTAGGACCAAAGAACACAGATAGAGTGGAGGTAGAGAGGATGATTCCTATGGTGGGGGAATATCAGTCCAGAGGACACAGATAGAGTGGATGTGGAGAGGATGTTTCCTATAGTGGGGGAGTCTAGGACCAGATGACACAGATAGAGTGCATGTGGAGAGGATGTTTCCTATAGTGCGGGAGTCTAGTACCAGAGGGTACAGATAGAGTGGATGTGGAGAGGATGTTTCCTATTGTGGGGGAATATCAGACCAGAGGACACAGATAGAGTGGATGTGGAGAGGATGTTTCCTATGGTGGGGGAATATCAGACCAGTGGACACAGATAGAGTGGATGTGGAGAGGATGTTTCCTCTGGTGGGGGAATATCAGTCCAGAGGACACAGATAGAGTGGATGTGGAGAGGATGTTTCCTATAGTGGGGGAGTCTAGGACCAGATGACACAGATAGAGTGCATGTGGAGAGGATGTTTCCTATAGTGGGGGAGTCTAGGACCAGAGGACACAGATAGAGTGGATGTGGAGAGGATGTTTCCTGTAGTGAGGGAGTCTAGGACCAGAGGACACAGATAGAGTTGATGTGGAGAGGATGTTTCCTATTGTGGGGGAATATCAGACCAGAGGACACAGATAGAGTGGATGTGGAGAGGATGTTTCCTCTGCTGGGGAAATATCAGACCAGAGGACACAGATAGAGTGGATGTGGAGAGGATGTTTCCTATAGTGGGGGAGTCTAGGACCAGAGGACACATATAGAGTGCATGTGGAGAGGATGTTTCCTATAGTGGGGGAGTCTAGGACCAGAGGACACAGATAGCGTGGATGTGGAGAGGATGTTTCCTATGGTGAGGGAGTCTAGGAGCAGAGGACACAGATAGAGTGGATGTGGAGAGGATTATTCCTATGGTGGGGGATATCAGACCAGAGGACACAGTTAGAGTGGATGTGGACAGGATGTTTCCTATAGTGGGGGAGTCCAGGACCAGAGGACACAGATAGAGTGGATGTGGAGTGGATGTTTCCTATGGTGGGGGAATATCAGACCAGAGGACACAGATAGAGTGGATGTGGAGAGGATGTTTCCTATAGTCTGGGAGTCTAGGACCAGAGGACATCAGATAGAGTGGATGTGGAGAGGATGTTTCCTATAGTGGGGGAGTCTAGGGCCAGAGGACTCAGATAGAGTGGATGTGGAGAGGATGTTTCCTATAGTGGGGGAGTCTAGGACCAGAGGACACAGATAGAGTGGATGTGGAGAGGATGTTTCCTATAGTGGGGGAGTCTAGGACCAGAGGACACAGATAGAGTGGATGTGGAGAGGATGTTTCCTCTAGTGGGGGAGTCTAGGACCAGAGGACACAGATAGCGTGGACGTGGAGAGGATGTTTCCTATCGTGGGGGAATATCAGACCAGAGGACACAGATAGAGTGGATGTGGAGAGGATGCTTCCTATACTGGGGGAGTCTAGGACCAGAGGACTCAGATAGTGTGGATGTGGAGAGGATGTTTCCTATGGTGGGGGAATATCAGACCAGAGGACACAGATAGAGTGGATGTGGAGAGGATGTTTCCTATAGTGGGGGAGTCCAGGACCAGAGGACACAGATAGATTGGATGTGGACAGGATGTTTCCTATGGTGGGGGAATATCAGACCAGAGGACACAGATAGAGTGGATGTGGAGAGGATGTTTCCTATAGTGGGGGAGTCTAGGACCAGAGGACACAGATAGAGTGGATGTGGAGAGGATGTTTCCTCTCGTGGGGGAGTCTAGGGCCAGAGGACTCAGATAGAGTGGATGTGGAGAGGATGTTTCCTATAGAGGGGGAGTCTAGGACCAGAGGACACAGATAGAGTGGATGTGGAGAGGATGTTTCCTATAGTGGTGGAGTCTAGGACCAGAGGACACGGATAGCGTGGATGTGGAGAGGATGTTTCCTATGGTGAGGGAGTCTAGGACCAGAGGATACAGATAGAGAGGATGTGGAGAGGATGTTTTCTATGGTGGGAGAATATCAGACCAGAGGACACCGATAGAGTGGATGTGGAGAGGATGCTCCTATACTGGGGGAGTCTAGGACCAGAGGACACAGATACAGTGGATGTGGAGAGGATGTTTCCTATGGTGGGGGAATATCAGACCAGAGGACACAGATAGAGTGGGTGTGGAGAGGATGTTTCCTCTGGTGTGGGAATATCAGACCAGAGGACACAGATAGAGTGGATGTTTCCTATAGTGGCGGAGTCTAGGACCAGAGGACACAGATAGAGTGCATGTGGAGAGGATGTTTCCTGTAGTGAGGGAGTCTAGGACCAGAGGACACAGATAGAGTGGATGTGGAGAGGATGTTTCCTGTAGTGAGGGAGTCTAGGACCAGAGGACACAGATAGAGTGGATGTGGAGAGGATGTTTCCTATTGTGGGGGAATATCAGACCAGAGGACACAGATAGAGTGGATGTGGAGAGGATGTTTCCTATGGTGGGGGAATATCAGACCAGAGGACACAGATAGAGTGGATGTGGAGAGGATGTTTCCTCTGGTGGGGGAATATCAGACCAGAGGACACAGATAGAGTGTATGTGGAGAGGATGTTTCCTATAGTGGGGGAGTCTAGGACCAGAGGACACAGATAGAGTGGAGGTAGAGAGGATGTTTCCTATGGTGGGGGAGTATCAGACCAGAGGACACAGATAAAGTGGATTTGGAGAGGATGTTTCCTATGGTGGGGGAGTCTAGGACCAGAGGACACAGATAGTGTGGATGTGGAGAGGATGTTTCCTATAGTGCGGGAGTCTAGTACCAGAGGGTACAGATAGAGTGGATGTGGAGAGGATGTTTCCTATGGTGTGGGAATATCAGACCAGAGGACACAGATAGAGTGGATGTGGAGAGGATGTTTCCTATAGTGCGGGAGTCTAGTACCAGAGGGTACAGATAGAGTGGACGTGGAGAGTATGTTTCCTATTGTGGGGGAATATCAGACCAGAGGACACAGATAGAGTGGATGTGGAGAGGATGTTTCCTATGGTGGGGGAATATCAGACCAGTGGACACAGATAGAGTGGATGTGGAGAGGATGTTTCCTCTGGTGGGGGAATATCAGTCCAGAGGACACAGATAGAGTGGATGTGGAGAGGATGTTTCCTATAGTGGCGGAGTCTAGGACCAGAGGACACAGATAGAGTGCATGTGGAGAGCATGTTTCCTATAGTGGGGGAGTCTAGGACCAGAGGACACAGATAGTGTGGATGTGGAGAGGATGTTTCCTGTAGTGAGGGTGTCTAGGACCAGAGGACACAGATAGAGTGGATGTGGAGAGGATGTTTCCTGTAGTGAGGGAGTCTAGGACCAGAGGACACATATAGAGTGCATGTGGAGAGGATGTTTCCTATAGTGGGGGAGTCTAGGACCAGAGGACACAGATAGCGTGGATGTGGAGAGGATGTTTCCAATGGTGAGGGAGTATAGGAGCAGTGGACACAGATAGAGTGGATGTGGTGAGGATTTTTCCTATGGTGGGGGATATCAGACCAGAGGACACAGTTAGAGTGGATGTGGAGAGGATGTTTCCTATAGTGGGGGAGTCCAGGACCAGAGGACACAGATTGAGTGGATGTGGAGCGGATGTTTCCTATGGTGGGGGAATATCAGACCAGAGGACACAGATAGAGTGGATGTGGAGAGGATGTTTCCTATGGTGGGGGAATATCAGACCAGAGGACACAGATAGAGTGGATGTGGAGAGGATGTTTCCTCTGGTGGGGGAATATCAGACCAGAGGACACAGATAGAGTGGATGTGGAGAGGATGTTTCCTATAGTGGGGGAGTCTAGGACCAGAGGACACAGATAGAGTGGAGGTAGAGAGGATGTTTCCTATGGTGGGGGAGTATCAGACCAGAGGACACTGATAGAGTGGATTTGGAGAGGTTGTTTCCTATGGTGGGGGAGTCTAGGACCAGAGGACACAGATAGTGTGGATGTGGAGAGGATGTTTCCTATAGTGCGGGAGTCTAGTACCAGAGGGTACAGATAGAGTGGATGTGGAGAGTATGTTTCCTATTGTGGGGGAATATCAGACCAGAGGACACAGATAGAGTGGATGTGGACAGGATGTTTCCTATGGTGGGGGAATATCAGACCAGTGGACACAGATAGAGTGGATGTGGAGAGTTTGTTTCCTCTGGTGGGGGAATATCAGTCCAGAGGACACAGATAGAGTGGATGTGGAGAGGATGTTTCCTATAGTGGCGGAGTCTAGGACCAGAGGACACAGATAGAGTGCATGTGGAGAGGATGTTTCCTATAGTGGGGGAGTCTAGGACCAGAGGACACAGATAGAGTGGATGTGGAGAGGATGTTTCCTGTAGTGAGGGTCTAGGACCAGAGGACACAGATAGAGTGGATGTGGAGAGGATGTTTCCTATTGTGGGGGAATATCAGACCAGAGGACACAGATAGAGTGGATGTGGAGAGGATGTTTCCTCTGCTGGGGGAATATCAGACCAGAGGACACAGATAGAGTGGATGTGGAGAGGATGTTTCCTATAGTGGGGGAGTCTAGGACCAGAGGACACATATAGAGTGCATGTGGAGAGGATGTTTCCTATAGTGGGGGAGTCTAGGACCAGAGGACACAGATAGTGTGGATGTGGAGGGGATGTTTCCTATAGTGCGCGAGTCTAGTACCAGAGGGTAGAGATAGAGTGGATGTGGAGAGGATGTTTCCTATGTTGGGGGAATATCAGACCAGAGGACACAGATAGAGTGGATGTGGAGACGATGTTTCCTATGGTGGGGGAATATCATACCAGAGGACACAGACAGATTGGATGTGTAGAGGATGTTTCCTATTGTGGGGGAATATCAGACCAGAGGACACAGATAGAGTGGATGTGGAGAGGATGTTTCCTATAGTGGCGGAGTCTAGGACCAGAGGACACAGATAGAGTGCATGTGGAGAGGATGTTTCCTATAGTGGGGGAGTCTAGGACAAGAGGACACAGATAGCGTGGATGTGGAGAGGATGTTTCCTATGGTGAGGGAGTCTAGGAGCAGAGGACACAGATAGAGTGGATGTGGAGAGGATTTTTCCTATGGTGGGGGATATCAGACCAGAGGACACAGTTAGAGTGGATGTGGAGAGGATGTTTCCTATAGTGGGGGAGTCCAGGACCAGAGGACACAGATTGAGTGGATGTGGAGCGGATGTTTCCTATGGTGGGGAATATCAGACCGAGAGGACACAGATAGAGTGGATGTGGAGAGGATGTTTCCTATAGTGTGGAGTCTAGGACCAGAGGACACAGATAGAGTGGATTTGGAGAGGATGTTTCCGATGGTGGGGGAGTCTAGGTCCAGAGGACACAGATAGTGTGGATGTGGAGGGGATGTTTCCTATAGTGCGCGAGTCTAGTACCAGAGGGTAGAGATAGAGTGGATGTGGAGAGGATGTTTCCTATGTTGGGGGAATATCAGACCAGAGGACACAGATAGAGTGGATATGGAGACGATTTTTCCTATGGTGGGGGAATATCAGACCAGAGGACACAGACAGAGTGGATGTGTAGAGGATGTTTCCTATTGTGGGGGAATATCAGACCAGAGACAACAGATAGAGTGGATGTGGAGTGGATGTTTCCTATGTTGGGGGAATATCAGACCAGAGGACACAGATAGAGTGGATGTGGAGAGGATGTTTCCTCTGGTGTGGGAATATCAGACTAGAGGATACAGATAGAGTGGATGTGGAGAGGATGTTTCCTCTGTTGGGGGAATATCAGACCAGAGGACACAGATAGAGTGGATGTGGAGAGGATGTTTCCTATAGTGGGGAGTCTAGGACCAGAGGACACAGATAGAGTGCATGTGGAGAGGATGTTTCCTATAGTGGGGGAGTCTAGGACCAGAGGACACAGATAGAGTGGATGTGGAGAGGATGCTTCCTGTAGTGAGGGAGTCTAGGACCAGAGGACACAGATAGAGTGGATGTGGAGAGAATGTTTCCTGTAGTGAGGGAGTCTAGGTACAGAGGACACAGATAGAATGGCTGTGGTTAGGATGTTTCCTATTGTGGGGGAATATCGGACCAGAGGACACAGATAGAGTGGATGTGGAGAGGATGTTTCCTATGGTGGGGGAATATCAGACCAGAGGACACAGTTAGAGTGGATGTGGAGAGGATGTTTCCTCTGGTGGGGGAATATCAGACCAGAGGACACAGATAGAGAGGATGTGCAGAGGATGTTTCCTATAGTGGGGAGGTCTAGGACCAGCGGACACAGATTGAGTGCATGTGGAGAGGATGTTTCCTATAGTGGGGGAGTGTAGGACCAGAGGACGCAGATAGCGTGGATGTGGAGAGGATGTTTCCTATGGTGAGGGAGTCTAATAGCAGAGGACACAGATAGAGTGGATGTGGAGAGGATTTTTCCTATGGTGGGGAATATCAGACCAGAGGACACAGATAGAGTGGATGTGGAGAGGATGTTTCCTATAGTGGGGGAGTCCAGGACCAGAGGACACAGATAGAGTGGATGTGGAGAAGATGTTTCCTATGGTGGGGGAATATCAGACCAGAGGACACAGATAGAGTGGATGTGGAGAGGATGTTTCCTATAGTGGGGAGTCTAGGACCAGAGGACACAGATAGAGTGGATGTGGAGAGGATGTTTCCTATAGTGGGGCAGTCTAGGGCCAGAGGACTCAGATAGAGTGGATGTGGAGAGGATGTTTCCTATAGTGGGGGAGTCTAGGACCAGAGGACACAGATAGAGTGATGTGGAGAGGATGTTTTCTATAGTGGGGGAGTCTAGGACCAGAGGACAGAGATAGCGTGGATGTGGAGAGGATGTTTCCTATGGTGAGGGATTCTAGGACCAGAGGACACAGATAGAGTGGATGTGGAGAGGATGTTTCCTATGGTGGGGGAATATCAGTCCAGAGGACACAGATAGAGTGGATGTGGAGAGGATGTTTCCTGTGGTGGGGGAGTCTAGGACCAGAGGACACAGATAGAGTGGATGTGGAGAGGATGTTTCCTATAATGAGGGAGTCTAGGACCAGAGGGCACAGAAAGAGTGGATGAGGAGAGGATGTTTCCTAAGGTGTGGGAATATCAGACCAGAGGGCACAGATAGAGTGGATGTGGAGAGGATGTTTCCTATAGTGGGGGAGTCTAGCCAGAGGACACAGACAGAGTGGATGTGGAGAGGATGTTTCCTATGGTAGGGGAATATCAGACCAGAGGACACAGATAGAGTGGATGTGGAGAGGATGTTTCCTATGGTGGGGGAGTCTAGGACCAGAGGACACAGATAGAGTGGATGTGGAGAGGATGTTTCATATGGTGGGGGTCTAGGACCAGAGGACACAGATAGAGTGGATGTTTAGAGGATGTTTCCTATGGTGGGGGAATATCAGACCAGAGGACACAGATAGAGTGGATGTGGAGAGGATGTTTCCTATATTGGGGGAGTCTAGGACCAGAGGACACAGATAGAGTGGATGTGGAGAGGATGTGTCCTATAGTGGGGGAGTCTAGGACCAGAGGACACAGATAGAGTGGATGTGGAGAGGATGTTTCCTCTGGAGGGGGAATATCAGACCAGAGGACACAGATAGAGTGGATGTGTGAGAGGATGTTTCCTATAGTGGGGAAGTCCAGGACCAGAGGACACAGATAGATTGGATGTGGACAGGATGTTTCCTATGGTGGGGGAATATCAGACCAGAGGACATAGATAGAGTGGATGTGGAGAGGATGTTTCCTATAGTGGGGGAGCCTAGGAGCAGAGGACACAGATAGAGTGGATGTGGAGAGGATGTTTCCTATAGTGGGGAGTCTAGGGCCAGAGGACTCAGATAGAGTGGATGTGGAGAGGATGTTTCCTATAGTGGGGGAGTCTAGGACCAGAGGACACAGATAGAGTGGATGTGGAGAGGATGTTTCCTATAGTGGTGGAGTCTAGGACCAGAGGACACGGATAGCGTGGATGTGGAGAGGATGTTTCCTATGGTGAGGGAGTCTAGGAGCAGAGGATACAGATAGAGTGGATGTGGAGAGGATGTTTTCTATGGTGGGAGAATATCAGACCAGAGGACACCGATAGAGTGGATGTGGAGAGGATGCTCCTATACTGGGGGAGTCTAGGACCAGAGGACACAGATACAGTGGATGTGGAGAGGATGTTTCCTATGGTGGGGGAATATCAGACCAGAGGACACAGATAGAGTGGATGTGGAGAGGATGATTCCTCTGGTGTGGGAATATCAGACCAGAGGACACAGATAGAGTGGATGTGGAGAGGATGTTTCCTATAGTGCGGGAGTCTAGTACCAGAGGGTACAGATAGAGTGGATGTGGAGAGGATGTTTCCTATGGTGGGGAATATCAGACCAGAGGACACAGATAGAGTGGAGAGGATGTTTCCTGTATTGAGGGAGTCTAGGACCAGAGGACACAGATAGAGTGGATGTGGAGAGGATGTTTCCTGTAGTGAGGGAGTCTAGGACCAGAGGACACAGATAGAGTGGATGTGGAGAGGATGTTTCCTATTGTGGGGGAATATCAGGCCAGAGGACACAGATAGAGTGGATGTGGAGAGGATGTTTCCTATGGTGGGGGAATATCAGACCAGAGGACACAGATAGAGTGGATGTGGAGAGGATGTTTCCTCTGGTGGGGGAATATCAGACCAGAGGACACAGATAGAGTGGATGTGGAGAGGATGTTTCCTATAGTGGGGGAGTCTAGGACCAGAGGACACAGATAGAGTGGAGGTAGAGAGGATGTTTCCTATGGTGGGGGTGTATCAGACCAGAGGACACAGATAGAGTGGATTTGGAGAGGATGTTTCCTATGGTGGGGGAGTCTAGGACCAGAGGACAGAGATAGTGTGGATGTGGAGAGGATGTTTCCTATAGTGCGGGAGTCTAGTACCAGAGGGTACAGATAGAGTGGATGTGGAGAGGATGTTTCCTATGGTGGGGGAATATCAGACCAGAGGACACAGATAGAGTGGATGTGGAGAGGATGTTTCCTATAGTGCGGGATTCTAGTACCAGAGGGTACAGATAGAGTGGATGTGGAGAGGATGTTTCCTATTGTGGGGGAACATCAGACCAGAGGACACAGATAGAGTGGATGTGGAGAGGATGTTTCCTATGGTGGGGGAATATCAGACCAGTGGACACAGATAGAGTGGATGTGGAGAGGATGTTTCCTCTGGTGGGGGAATATCAGTCCAGAGGACACAGATAGAGTGGATGTGGAGAGGATGTTTCCTATAGTGGGGGAGTCTAGGACCAGAGGACGCAGATAGCGTGGATGTGGAGAGGATGTTTCCTATGGTGAGGGAGTCTAATAGCAGAGGACACAGATAGAGTGGATGTGGAGAGGATTTTTCCTATGGTGGGGGAATATCAGACCAGAGGACACAGATAGAGTGGATGTGGAGAGGATGTTTCCTATAGTGGGGGAGTCCAGGACCAGAGGACACAGATAGAGTGGATGTGGAGAGGATGTTTCCTATGGTGGGGGAATATCAGACCAGAGGACACAGATAGAGTGGATGTGGAGAGGATGTTTCCTATAGTGGGGCAGTCTAGGGCCAGAGGACTCAGATAGAGTGGATGTGGAGAGGATGTTTCCTATAGTGGGGGAGTCTAGGACCAGAGGACACAGATAGAGTGGATGTGGAGAGGATGTTTTCTATAGTGGGGGAGTCTAGGACCAGAGGACAGAGATAGCGTGGATGTGGAGAGGATGTTTCCTATGGTGAGGGATTCTAGGACCAGAGGACACAGATAGAGTGGATGTGGAGAGAATGTTTCCTATGGTGGGGGAATATCAGTCCAGAGGACACAGATAGAGTGGATGTGGAGAGGATGTTTCCTGTGGTGGGGGAGTCTAGGACCAGAGGACACAGATAGAGTGGATGTGGAGAGGATGTTTCCTATAATGAGGGAGTCTAGGACCAGAGGGCACAGAAAGAGTGGATGTGGAGAGGATGTTTCCTAAGGTGTGGGAATATCCGACCAGAGGGCACAGATAGAGTGGATGTGGAGAGGATGTTTCCTATAGTGGGGGAGTCTAGGACCAGAGGACACAGACAGAGTGGATGTGGAGAGGATGTTTCCTATGGTAGGGGAATATCAGACCAGAGGACACAGATAGAGTGGATGTGGAGAGGATGTTTCCTATGGTGGGGGAGTCTAGGACCAGAGGACACAGATAGAGTGGATGTGGAGAGGATGTTTCCTATGGTGGGGGTCTAGGACCAGAGGACACAGATAGAGTGGATGTTTAGAGGATGTTTCCTATGGTGGGGGAATATCAGACCAGAGGACACAGATAGAGTGGATGTGGAGAGGATGTTTCCTATATTGGGGGAGTCTAGGACCAGAGGACACAGATAGAGTGGATGTGGAGAGGATGTGTCCTATAGTGGGGGTGTCTAGGACCAGAGGACACAGATAGAGTGGATGTGGAGAGGATGTTTCCTCTGGTGGGGGAATATCAGACCAGAGGACACAGATAGAGTGGATGTGGAGTGGATGTTTCCTATAGTGGGCAAGTCCAGGACCAGAGGACACAGATAGATTGGATGTGGACAGGATGTTTCCTATGGTGGGGGAATATCAGACCAGAGGACATAGATAGAGTGGATGTGGAGAGGATGTTTCCTATAGTGGGGGAGCCTAGGAACAGAGGACACAGATAGAGTGGTTGTGGAGAGGATGTTTCCTATAGTGGGGGAGTCTAGGGCCAGAGGACTCAGATAGAGTGGATGTGGAGAGGATGTTTCCTATAGTGGGGGAGTCTAGGACCAGAGGACACAGATAGAGTGGATGTGGAGAGGATGTTTTCTATAGTGGTGGAGTCTAGGACCAGAGGACACGGATAGCGTGGATGTGGAGAGGATGTTTCCTATGGTGAGGGAGTCTAGGAGCAGAGGATACAGATAGAGTGGATGTGGAGAGGATGTTTTCTATGGTGGGAGAATATCAGACCAGAGGACACCGATAGAGTGGATGTGGAGAGGATGCTCCTATACTGTTGGAGTCTAGGCCAGAGGACACAGATACAGTGGATGTGGAGAGGATGTTTCCTATGGTGGGGGAATATCAGACCAGAGGACACAGATAGAGTGGATGTGGAGAGGATGTTTCCTCTGGTGTGGGAATATCAGACCAGAGGACACAGATAGAGTGGATGTGGAGAGGATGTTTCCTATAGTGCGGGAGTCTAGTACCAGAGGGTACAGATAGAGTGGATGTGGAGAGGATGTTTCCTATGGTGGGGGAATATCAGACCAGAGGACACAGATAGAGTGGATGTGGAGAGGATGTTTCCTGTAGTGAGGGATTCTAGGCCCAGAGGACACAGATAGAGTGGATGTGGAGAGGATGTTTCCTGTAGTGAGGGAGTCTAGGACCAGAGGACACAGATAGAGTGGATGTGGAGAGGATGTTTCCTATTGTGGGGGAATATCAGGCCAGAGGACACAGATAGAGTGGATGTGGAGAGGATGTTTCCTATGGTGGGGGAATATCAGACCAGAGGACACAGATAGAGTGGATGTGGAGAGGATGTTTCCTCTGGTGGGGGAATATCAGACCAGAGGACACAGATAGAGTGGATGTGGAGAGGATGTTTCCTATAGTGGGGGAGTCTAGGACCAGAGGACACAGATAGAGTGGAGGTAGAGAGGATGTTTCCTATGGTGGGGGTGTATCAGACCAGAGGACACAGATAGAGTGGATTTGGAGAGGATGTTTCCTATGGTGGGGGAGTCTAGGACCAGAGGACAGAGATAGTGTGGATGTGGAGAGGATGTTTCCTATAGTGCGGGAGTCTAGTACCAGAGGGTAGAGATAGAGTGGATGTGGAGAGGATGTTTCCTATGGTGGGGGAATATCAGACCAGAGGACACAGATAGAGTGGATGTGGAGAGGATGTTTCCTATAGTGCGGGATTCTAGTACCAGAGGGTACAGATAGAGTGGATGTGGAGAGGATGTTTCCTATTGTGGGGGAACATCAGACCAGAGGACACAGATAGAGTGGATGTGGAGAGGATGTTTCCTATGGTGGGGGAATATCAGACCAGTGGACACAGATAGAGTGGATGTGGAGAGGATGTTTCCTCTGGTGGGGGAATATCAGTCCAGAGGACACAGATAGAGTGGATGTGGAGAGGATGTTTCCTATAGTGGGGGAGTCTGGGACCAGAGGACACAGATAGAGTGGATGTGGAGAGGATGTTTCCTATGGTGGGGGAGTCTAGGACCAGAGGACACAGATAGTGTGGATGTGGAGGGGATGTGTCCTATAGTGGGGGAGTCTAGGACCAGAGGACACAGATAGAGTGGATGTGGAGTGGATGTTTCCTCTGGTGGGGGAATATCAGACCAGAGGACACAGATAGAGTGGATGTGGAGAGCATGTTTCCTATAGTGGGGGAGTCTAGGAGCAGAGGACTCAGATAGAGTGGATGTGGAGAGGATGTTTCCTATCGTGGGGGAATATCAGACCAGAGGACACTGATAGAGTGGATGTGGAGAGGATGTTTCCTATAGTGGGGAAGTCCAGGACCAGAGGACACAGATAGATTGGATGTGGACAGGATGTTTCCTATGGTGGGGGAATATCAGACCAGAGGACACAGATAGAGTGGATGTGGAGAGGATGTTTCCTATAGTGGGGGAGTCTAGGACCAGAGGACACAGATAGAGTGGATGTGGAGAGGATGTTTCCTATAGTGGGGGAGTCTAGGGCCAGAGGTCTCAGATAGAGTGGATGTGGAGAGGATGTTTCCTATAGTGGGGGAGTCTAGGACCAGAGGACACAGATAGAGTGGATGTGGAGAGGATGTTTCCTATAGTGGTGGAGTCTAGGACCAGAGGACACGGATAGCGTGGATGTGGAGAGGATGTTTCCTATGGTGAGGGAGTCTAGGATCAGAGGACACAGATAGAGTGGATGTGGAGAGGATGTTTTCTATGGTGGGAGAATATCAGACCAGAGGACACCGATAGAGTGGATGTGGAGAGGATGCTTCCTATACTGGGGGAGTCTAGGACCAGAGGACACAGATAGAGTGGATGTGGAGAGGATGTTTCCTATAATGAGGGAGTGTTGGACCAGAGGGCACAGAAAGAGTGGATGTGGAGAGGATGTTTTCTATAGTGCGGGAGTCTAGGACCAGAGGACACAGATAGAGTGGATGTGGAGAGGATGTATTCTATAGTGGGGGAGTCTAGGACCAGAGGACAGAGATAGCGTGGATGTGGAGAGGATGTTTCCTATGGTGAGGGATTCTAGGACCAGAGGACACAGATAGAGTGGATGTGGAGAGGATGTTTCCTATGGTGGGGGAATATCAGTCCAGAGGACACAGATAGAGTGGATGTGGAGAGGATGTTTCCTGTGGTGGGGGTGTCTAGGACCAGAGGACACAGATAGAGTGGATGTGGAGAGGATGTTTCCTATAATGAGGGAGTCTAGGACCAGAGGGCACAGAAAGAGTGGATGTGGAGAGGATGTTTCCTAAGGTGTGGGAATATCAGACCAGAGGGCACAGATAGAGTGGATGTGGAGAGGATGTTTCCTATAGCGGGGGAGTCTAGGACCAGAGGACACAGATAGAGTGGATGTGGAGAGGATGTTTCCTATGGTGGGGGAGTCTAGGACCAGAGGACACAGACAGAGTGGATCTGGAGAGGATGTTTCCTATGGTGGGGGAATATCAGACCAGAGGACACAGATAGAGTGGATGTGGAGAGGATGTTTCCTATGGTGGGGGAGTCTAGGACCAGAGGACACAGATAGAGTGGATGTGGAGAGGATGTTTCCTATGGTGGCGGTCTAGGACCAGAGGACACAGATAGAGTGGATGTGGAGAGGATGTTTCCTATGGTGGGGGTATATCAGACCAGAGGACACAGATAGAGTGGATGTGGAGAGGATGTTTCCTATATTGGGGGAGTCTAGGACCAGAGGACACAGATAGAGTGGATGTGGAGAGAATGTTTCCTATAATGAGGGAGTGTTGGACCAGAGGGCACAGAAAGAGTGGATGTGGAGAGGATGTTTTCTATAGTGCGGGAGTCTAGGACCAGAGGACACAGATAGAGTGGATGTGGAGAGGATGTTTTCTATAGTGGGGGAGTCTAGGACCAGAGGACAGAGATAGCGTGGATGTGGAGAGGATGTTTCCTATGGTGAGGGATTCTAGGACCAGAGGACACAGATAGAGTGGATGTGGAGAGGATGTTTCCTATGGTGGGGGAATATCAGTCCAGAGGACACAGATAGAGTGGATGTGGAGAGGATGTTTCCTGTGGTGGGGGTGTCTAGGACCAGAGGACACAGATAGAGTGGATGTGGAGAGGATGTTTCCTATAATGAGGGAGTCTAGGACCAGAGGGCACAGAAAGAGTGGATGTGGAGAGGATGTTTCCTAAGGTGTGGGAATATCAGACCAGAGGGCACAGATAGAGTGGATGTGGAGAGGATGTTTCCTATAGTGGGGGAGTCTAGGACCAGAGGACACAGATAGAGTGGATGTGGAGAGGATGTTTCCTATGGTGGGGGAGTCTAGGACCAGAGGACACAGACAGAGTGGATCTGGAGAGGATGTTTCCTATGGTGGGGGAATATCAGACCAGAGGACACAGATAGAGTGGATGTGGAGAGGATGTTTCCTATGGTGGGGGAGTCTAGGACCAGAGGACACAGATAGAGTGGATGTGGAGAGGATGTTTCCTATGGTGGCGGTCTAGGACCAGAGGACACAGATAGAGTGGATGTGGAGAGGATGTTTCCTATGGTGGGGGAATATCAGACCAGAGGACACAGATAGAGTGGATGTGGAGAGGATGTTTCCTATATTGGGGGAGTCTAGGACCAGAGGACACAGATAGAGTGGATGTGGAGAGGATGTGTCCTGTAGTGGGGGAGTCTAGGACCAGAGGACACAGATAGAGTGGATGTGGAGAGGATGTTTCCTCTGGTGGGGGAATATCAGACCAGAGGACACAGATAGAGTGGATGTGGAGAGCATGTTTCCTATAGTGGGGGAGTCTAGGAGCAGAGGACTCAGATAGAGTGGATGTGGAGAGGATGTTTCCTATCGTGGGGGAATATCAGACCAGAGGACACAGATAGAGTGGATGTGGAGAGGATGTTTCCTATAGTGGGGGAGTCTAGGACCAGAGGACACAGATAGAGTGGATGTGGAGAGGATGTTTCCTATAGTGGGGGAGTCTAGGGCCAGAGGTCTCAGATAGAGTGGATGTGGAGAGGATGTTTCTTATAGTGGGGGAGTCTAGGACCAGAGGACACAGATAGAGTGGATGTTGAGAGGATGTTTCCTATAGTGGTGGAGTCTAGGACCAGAGGACACGGATAGCGTGTATGTGGAGAGGATGTTTCCTATGGTGAGGGAGTCTAGGACCAGAGGACACAGATAGAGTGGATGTGGAGAGGATGTTTTCTATGGTGGGAGAATATCAGACCAGAGGACACCGATAGAGTGGATGTGGAGAGGATGCTTCCTATACTGGGGGAGTCTAGGACCAGAGGACACAGATAGAGTGGATGTGGAGAGGATGTTTCCTATAATGAGGGAGTCTTGGACCAGAGGGCACAGAAAGAGTGGATGTGGAGAGGATGTTTCCTATGGTGGAGGAGTCTAGGACCAGAGGACACAGATAGAGTGGATTTGGAGAGGATGTTTCCTATGGTGGGGGAGTCTAGGACCAGAGGACAGAGATAGTGTGGATGTGGAGAGGATGTTTCCTATAGTGCGGGAGTCTAGTACCAGAGGGTACAGATAGAGTGGATGTGGAGAGGATGTTTCCTATGGTGGGGGAATATCAGACCAGAGGACACAGATAGAGTGGATGTGGAGAGGATGTTTCCTGTAGTGAGGGAGTCTAGGACCAGAGGACACAGATAGAGTGGATGTGGAGAGGATGTTTCCTGTAGTGAGGGAGTCTAGGACCAGAGGACACAGATAGAGTGGATGTGGAGAGGATGTTTCCTATTGTGGGGGAATATCAGACCAGAGGACACAGATAGAGTGGATGTGGAGAGGATGTTTCCTATGGTGGGGGAATATCAGACCAGAGGACACAGATAGAGTGGATGTGGAGAGGATGTTTCCTCTGGTGGGGGAATATCAGACCAGAGGACACAGATAGAGTGGATGTGGAGAGGATGTTTCCTATAGTGGGGGAGTCTAGGACCAGAGGACACAGATAGAGTGGATGTGGAGAGGATGTTTTCTATAGTGGGGGAGTCTAGGACCAGAGGACAGAGATAGCGTGGATGTGGAGAGGATGTTTCCTATGGTGAGGGATTCTAGGACCAGAGGACACAGATAGAGTGGATGTGGAGAGGATGTTTCCTATGGTGGGGGAATATCAGTCCAGAGGACACAGATAGAGTGGATGTGGAGAGGATGTTTCCTGTGGTGGGGGTGTCTAGGACCAGAGGACACAGATAGAGTGGATGTGGAGAGGATGTTTCCTATAATGAGGGAGTCTAGGACCAGAGGGCACAGAAAGAGTGGATGTGGAGAGGATGTTTCCTAAGGTGTGGGAATATCAGACCAGAGGGCACAGATAGAGTGGATGTGGAGAGGATGTTTCCTATAGTGGGGGAGTCTAGGACCAGAGGACACAGATAGAGTGGATGTGGAGAGGATGTTTCCTATGGTGGGGGAGTCTAGGACCAGAGGACACAGACAGAGTGGATCTGGAGAGGATGTTTCCTATGGTGGGGGAATATCAGACCAGAGGACACAGATAGAGTGGATGTGGAGAGGATGTTTCCTATGGTGGGGGAGTCTAGGACCAGAGGACACAGATAGAGTGGATGTGGAGAGGATGTTTCCTATGGTGGCGGTCTAGGACCAGAGGACACAGATAGAGTGGATGTGGAGAGGATGTTTCCTATGGTGGGGGAATATCAGACCAGAGGACACAGATAGAGTGGATGTGGAGAGGATGTTTCCTATATTGGGGGAGTCTAGGACCAGAGGACACAGATAGAGTGGATGTGGAGAGGATGTGTCCTGTAGTGGGGGAGTCTAGGACCAGAGGACACAGATAGAGTGGATGTGGAGAGGATGTTTCCTCTGGTGGGGGAATATCAGACCAGAGGACACAGATAGAGTGGATGTGGAGAGCATGTTTCCTATAGTGGGGGAGTCTAGGAGCAGAGGACTCAGATAGAGTGGATGTGGAGAGGATGTTTCCTATCGTGGGGGAATATCAGACCAGAGGACACAGATAGAGTGGATGTGGAGAGGATGTTTCCTATAGTGGGGGAGTCTAGGACCAGAGGACACAGATAGAGTGGATGTGGAGAGGATGTTTCCTATAGTGGGGGAGTCTAGGGCCAGAGGTCTCAGATAGAGTGGATGTGGAGAGGATGTTTCTTATAGTGGGGGAGTCTAGGACCAGAGGACACAGATAGAGTGGATGTTGAGAGGATGTTTCCTATAGTGGTGGAGTCTAGGACCAGAGGACACGGATAGCGTGTATGTGGAGAGGATGTTTCCTATGGTGAGGGAGTCTAGGACCAGAGGACACAGATAGAGTGGATGTGGAGAGGATGTTTTCTATGGTGGGAGAATATCAGACCAGAGGACACCGATAGAGTGGATGTGGAGAGGATGCTTCCTATACTGGGGGAGTCTAGGACCAGAGGACACAGATAGAGTGGATGTGGAGAGGATGTTTCCTATAATGAGGGAGTCTTGGACCAGAGGGCACAGAAAGAGTGGATGTGGAGAGGATGTTTCCTATGGTGGAGGAGTCTAGGACCAGAGGACACAGATAGAGTGGATTTGGAGAGGATGTTTCCTATGGTGGGGGAGTCTAGGACCAGAGGACAGAGATAGTGTGGATGTGGAGAGGATGTTTCCTATAGTGCGGGAGTCTAGTACCAGAGGGTACAGATAGAGTGGATGTGGAGAGGATGTTTCCTATGGTGGGGGAATATCAGACCAGAGGACACAGATAGAGTGGATGTGGAGAGGATGTTTCCTGTAGTGAGGGAGTCTAGGACCAGAGGACACAGATAGAGTGGATGTGGAGAGGATGTTTCCTGTAGTGAGGGAGTCTAGGACCAGAGGACACAGATAGAGTGGATGTGGAGAGGATGTTTCCTATTGTGGGGGAATATCAGACCAGAGGACACAGATAGAGTGGATGTGGAGAGGATGTTTCCTATGGTGGGGGAATATCAGACCAGAGGACACAGATAGAGTGGATGTGGAGAGGATGTTTCCTCTGGTGGGGGAATATCAGACCAGAGGACACAGATAGAGTGGATGTGGAGAGGATGTTTCCTATAGTGGGGGAGTCTAGGACCAGAGGACACAGATAGAGTGGAGGTAGAGAGGATGTTTCCTATGGTGGGGGAGTATCAGACCAGAGGACACAGATAGAGTGGATTTGGAGAGGATGTTTCCTATGGTGGGGGAGTCTAGGACCAGAGGACAGAGATAGTGTGGATGTGGAGAGGATGTTTCCTATAGTGCGGGAGTCTAGTACCAGAGGGTACAGATAGAGTGGATGTGGAGAGGATGTTTCCTATAGTGCGGGATTCTAGTACCAGAGGGTACAGATAGAGTGGATGTGGAGAGGATGTTTCCTATTGTGGGGGAATATCAGACCAGAGGACACAGATAGAGTGGATGTGGAGAGGATGTTTCCTATGGTGGGGGAATATCAGACCAGAGTACACAGATAGAGTGGATGTGGAGAGGATGTTTCCTATAGTGGGGGAGTCTAGGACCAGAGGACACAGATAGAGTGGATGTGGAGAGGATGTTTCCTATAGTGGGGGAGTCTAGGGCCAGAGGTCTCAGATAGAGTGGATGTGGAGAGGATGTTTCTTATAGTGGGGGAGTCTAGGACCAGAGGACACAGATAGAGTGGATGTGGAGAGGATGTTTCCTATAGTGGTGGAGTCTAGGACCAGAGGACACGGATAGCTTGTATGTGGAGAGGATGTTTCCTATGGTGAGGGAGTCTAGGACCAGAGGACACAGATAGAGTGGATGTGGAGAGGATGTTTTCTATGGTGGGAGAATATCAGACCAGAGGACTCCGATAGAGTGGATGTGGAGAGGATGCTTCCTATACTGGGGGAGTCTAGGACCAGAGGACACAGATAGAGTGGATGTGGAGAGGATGTTTCCTATAATGAGGGAGTCTTGGACCAGAGGGCACAGAAAGAGTGGATGTGGAGAGGATGTTTCCTATGGTGGAGGAGTCTAGGACCAGAGGACACAGATAGAGTGGATTTGGAGAGGATGTTTCCTATGGTGGGGGAGTCTAGGACCAGAGGACAGAGATTGTGTGGATGTGGAGAGGATGTTTCCTATAGTGCGGGAGTCTTGTACCAGAGGGTACAGATAGAGTGGATGTGGAGAGGATGTTTCCTATGGTGGGGGAATATCAGACCAGAGGACACAGATAGAGTGGATGTGGAGAGGATGTTTCCTGTAGTGAGGGAGTCTAGGACCAGAGGACACAGATAGAGTGGATGTGGAGAGGATGTTTCCTGTAGTGAGGGAGTCTAGGACCAGAGAACACAGATAGAGTGGATGTGGAGAGGATGTTTCCTATTGTGGGGGAATATCAGACCAGAGGACACAGATAGAGTGGATGTGGAGAGGATGTTTCCTATGGTGGGGGAATATCAGACCAGAGGACACAGATAGAGTGGATGTGGAGAGGATGTTTCCTCTGGTGGGGGAATATCAGACCAGAGGACACAGATAGAGTGGATGTGGAGAGGATGTTTCCTATAGTGGTGGAGACTAGGACAAGAGGACACAGATAGAGTGGAGGTAGAGAGGATGTTTCCTATGGTGGGGGAGTATCAGACCAGAGGACACAGATAGAGTGGATTTGGAGAGGATGTTTCCTATGGTGGGGGAGTCTAGGACCAGAGGACAGAGATAGTGTGGATGTGGAGAGGATGTTTCCTATAGTGCGGGAGTCTAGTACCAGAGGGTACAGATAGAGTGGATGTGGAGAGGATGTTTCCTATGGTGGGGGAATATCAGACCAGAGGACACAGATAGAGTGGATGTGGAGAGGATGTTTCCTATAGTGCGGGATTCTAGTACCAGAGGGTACAGATAGAGTGGATGTGGAGAGGATGTTTCCTATTGTGGGGGAATATCAGACCAGAGGACACAGATAGAGTGGATGTGGAGAGGATGTTTCCTATGGTGGGGGAATATCAGACCAGTGGACACAGATAGAGTGGATGTGGAGAGGATGTTTCCTCTGGTGGGGGAATATCAGTCCAGAGGACACAGATAGAGTGGATGTGGAGACGATGTTTCCTATAGTGGGGGAGTCTAGGACCAGAGGACACAGATAGAGTGGATGTGGAGAGGATGTTTCCTATGGTGGGGGAGTCTAGGACCAGAGGACACAGATAGTGTTGATGTGGAGGGGATGTGTCCTATAGTGGGGGAGTCTAGGACCAGAGGACACAGATAGAGTGGATGTGGAGAGGATGTTTCCTCTGGTGGGGGAATATCAGACCAGAGGACACAGATAGAGTGGATGTGGAGAGCATGTTTCCTATAGTGGGGGAGTCTAGGAGCAGAGGACTCAGATAGAGTGGATGTGGAGAGGATGTTTCCTATCGTGGGGGAATATCAGACCAGAGGACACTGATAGAGTGGATGTGGAGAGGATGTTTCCTATAGTGGGGAAGTCCAGGACCAGAGGACACAGATAGATTGGATGTGGACAGGATGTTTCCTATGGTGGGGGAATATCAGACCAGAGGACACAGATAGAGTGGATGTGGAGAGGATGTTTCCTATAGTGGGGGAGTCTAGGACCAGAGGACACAGATAGAGTGGATGTGGAGAGGATGTTTCCTATAGTGGGGGAGTCTAGGGCCAGAGGTCTCAGATAGAGTGGATGTGGAGAGGATGTTTCCTATAGTGGGGGAGTCTAGGACCAGAGGACACAGATAGAGTGGATGTGGAGAGGATGTTTCCTATAGTGGTGGAGTCTAGGACCAGAGGACACGGATAGCGTGGATGTGGAGAGGATGTTTCCTATGGTGAGGGAGTCTAGGACCAGAGGACACAGATAGAGTGGATGTGGAGAGGATGTTTTCTATGGTGGGAGAATATCAGACCAGAGGACACCGATAGAGTGGATGTGGAGAGGATGCTTCCTATACTGGGGGAGTCTAGGACCAGAGGACACAGATAGAGTGGATGTGGAGAGGATGTTTCCTATAATGAGGGAGTGTTGGACCAGCGGGCACAGAAAGAGTGGATGTGGAGAGGATGTTTTCCATAGTGGGGGAGTCTAGGACCAGAGGACACAGATAGAGTGAATGTGGAGAGGATGTTTTCTATAGTGGGGGAGTCTAGGACCAGAGGACAGAGATAGCGTGGATGTGGAGAGGATGTTTCCTATGGTGAGGGATTCTAGGACCAGAGGACACAGATAGAGTGGATGTGGAGAGGATGTTTCCTATGGTGGGGGAATATCAGTCCAGAGGACACATATAGAGTGGATGTGGAGAGGATGTTTCCTGTGGTGGGGGAGTCTAGGACCAGAGGACACAGATAGAGTGGATGTGGAGAGGATGTTTCCTATAATGAGGGAGTCTAGGACCAGAGGGCACAGAAAGAGTGGATGTGGAGAGGATGTTTCCTAAGGTGTGGGAATATCAGACCAGAGGGCACAGATAGAGTGGATGTGGAGAGGATGTTTCCTATAGTGGGGGAGTCTAGGACCAGAGGACACAGATAGAGTGTATGTGGAGAGGATGTTTCCTATGGTGGGGGAGTCTAGGACCAGAGGACACAGACAGAGTGGATCTGGAGAGAATGTTTCCTATGGTGGGGGAATATCAGACCAGAGGACACAGATCGAGTGGATGTGGAGAGGATGTTTCCTATGGTGGGGGAGTCTAGGACCAGAGGACACAGATAGAGTGGATGTGGAGAGGATGTTTCCTATGGTGGCGGTCTAGGACCAGAGGACACAGATAGAGTGGATGTGGAGAGGATGTTACCTGTAGTGAGGGAGTCTAGGACCAGAGGACACAGATAGAGTGGATGTGGAGAAGATGTTTCCTATGGTGGGGGAATATCAGACCAGAGGACACAGATAGAGAGGATGTGGAGAAGATGTTTCCTATGGTGGGGGAATATCAGACCAGAGGACACAGATAGAGTGGATGTGGAGAGGATGTTTCCTCTGGTGGGGGAATATCAGACCAGAGGACACAGATAGAGTGGATGTGGAGAGGATGTTTCCTATAGTGGGGGAGTCTAGGACCAGAGGACACAGATAGAGTGGAGGTAGAGAGGATGTTTCCTATGGTGGGGGAGTATCAGACCAGAGGACACAGATAGAGTGGATTTGGAGAGGATGTTTCCTATGGTGGGGGAGTCTAGGACCAGAGGACACAGATAGTGTGGATGTGGAGAGGATGTTTCCTATAGTGCGGGAGTCTAGTACCAGAGGGTACAGATAGATTGGATGTGGAGAGGATGTTTCCTATGGTGGGGGAATATCAGACCAGAGGACACAGATAGAGTGGATGTGGAGAGGATGTTTCCTATATTGGGGGAGTCTAGGACCAGAGGACACAGATAGAGTGGATGTGGAGAGGATGTGTCCTGTAGTGGGGGAGTCTAGGACCAGAGGACACAGATAGAGTGGATGTGGAGAGGATGTTTCCTCTTGTGGGGGAATATCAGACCAGAGGACACAGATAGAGTGGATGTGGAGAGCATGTTTCCTATAGTGGGGGAGTCTAGGAGCAGAGGACTCAGATAGAGTGGATGTGGAGAGGATGTTTCCTATCGTGGGGGAATATCAGACCAGAGGACACTGATAGAGTGGATGTGGAGAGGATGTTTCCTATAGTGGGGAAGTCCAGGACCAGAGGACACAGATAGATTGGATGTGGACAGGATGTTTCCTATGGTGGGGGAATATCAGACCAGAGGACACAGATAGAGTGGATGTGGAGAGGATGTTTCCTATAGTGGGGGAGTCTAGGACCAGAGGACACAGATAGAGTGGATGTGGAGAGGATGTTTCCTATAGTGGGGGAGTCTAGGGCCAGAGGTCTCAGATAGAGTGGATGTGGAGAGGATGTTTCTTATAGTGGGGGAGTCTAGGACCAGAGGACACAGATAGAGTGGATGTGGAGAGGATGTTTCCTATAGTGGTGGAGTCTAGGACCAGAGGACACGGATAGCGTGTATGTGGAGAGGATGTTTCCTATGGTGAGGGAGTCTAGGACCAGAGGACACAGATAGAGTGGATGTGGAGAGGATGTTTTCTATGGTGGGAGAATATCAGACCAGAGGACACCGATAGAGTGGATGTGGAGAGGATGCTTCCTATACTGGGGGAGTCTAGGACCAGAGGACACAGATAGAGTGGATGTGGAGAGGATGTTTCCTATAATGAGGGAGTCTTGGACCAGAGGGCACAGAAAGAGTGGATGTGGAGAGGATGTTTCCTATGGTGGAGGAGTCTAGGACCAGAGGACACAGATAGAGTGGATGTGGAGAGGATGTTTCCTGTAGTGAGCGAGTCTAGGACCAGAGGGCACAGAAAGAGTGGATGTGGAGAGGATGTTTCCCGTGATGGGCGAAGCCAGGTGGGGGGTGGGAGAGAGGGGAATGAAGAAAGAAGCTGGCAGGTAAGAATGGACTGCAGAAGAAAGGGAAGAGGAACAGTGCCAAAGGAAGGTGAGGTGAGGGGTGGGAGGGGAACCAGAGTGGGGAATGGAGAAAGAGACTAGAAGGGATGGGGGAGAAAATATCAGAGATTTCTTCAAATTCCTCCAATTGTTTATCAACAATGGAGATGCTGCAGAGGCTGGATTTCTTCAGGAAGACACACAAAAGATGAGAGAGGGTCGGTTCAAGGGGATGTGAGGGGTAAGTTTTTTACTCAGAGAGTGGTGGATGTCTGAAATGCCCTGCCGGGTATGATGGTAGAGGGAATCACATTAGAGGCTTTTAAGAGACGTTTGGACGGGCACATGGATGTGAGGGAGCTGGGGGGATATGGACATGGTGCAGGTAGGGGGTTTAGTGTTTGGGTGTTTTTTGATTTGTTTTTAGCTGGCCCAGCACAACTTTATGGGCTGAATGGCCTGTTCCTGTGCTGCACTGGTTTATATTCTTAAAATGCTGGAGAGAAATAAGCGGGTGATATTTTGAGCTGAGGACTGCTCCTAGTTGATGATAACTTATTGATGAGCTACAGTGTGGAATAATCCTTTCCAGCCCTTCGAGTCACCCCTCTCAACAATCCCCCAATTTAACCCCACCCTAAGCACAGGACAATTAACTGGCCAACCGGTACCTATTTGGACTGTGGGGGAAACCGGAGCACCCGGAGGAAACCCACGCGGTCATGGGGAGAATTACAAACTCCTTTCGCGCAGTGCTGGGAATTGAACCTGGGTCGTCTGCACTGCAAAGTGATGTGCTCACCATAACTTGTGACTTGTGAAGTCACTTGCTCCACGTCTGCACTTCCTGCATCGCGCCGGGGTTCGACATCAGAGAGACTGAGCACGGAAAGGGAACGGAGGGCAGGCCAATGAGCCATCGATCTGAACAAGCGGTCCCAGTCATCGCAGGGATCTTGGCTGCCGTGCGAATGCTATTGTGCAATGTTTGGCTTGCCTCGCCTTGGCCAGAGCCACAATGAATGAAATCCCTCACATCGTTATCCAAGGAGATGGAGTAATTAGATTTGATTCAAACCTGCTGTTCTAATCATACTGCCCCTTTGTGTAAAACTGTTTTTTTAAATACTACGCATTTTTTAATGTTCATTTACTGTTCCCACTCATGTTCCTGCAAATTAATTTTCTCTTTGCAAGTATAATGAATATATTTCTCTTGATGAAGCCGGACCTTTGTGGTCTCAACTTACTTCAGAGGAACAATGAAGCTCCTCCATCTCTGGCGGTGGTCAGGGTGTCAGCGCCTTCCTCTCGGTTTTCACTACTGTCAGTCACGCAAGCCCCAGGTGGAGACTCGGGAATACCGTCTCGCTCAGGTGTAGATGAACAACTTCATTGTTGTTTTCGTAACAATTTTGTTTGACCAGTCAGGGTTGTTACACCTGAACTGAATGAGGGTCAGTGGGCCACTACCCTCTGACCTCTACCCTTTGAACTGTTTAGTGTGGCTGACCCTATCAAGAGCCATAGCATAAAGCCCTGACTCCAGACAGCATAACTCTCCGGGTCATTGAGCCACACAAACTTCCAAAGCCATGTCAAGGTTGTGGTCCTCTTGGAGATCTTGGTCTCAAAGCAATGTAGGGGATCAGGCACTCAAGGGCATTTCAAAAGTTCAAAGTACCGTTATTACCGAAGTATATATGTTATATACAACTTTGAGCCACAAAACAAAGAGTTGGTTTGATATTGAGGGACAATGACAGCAGAATGCCAGCATGCAGGGTATTCAACTGAACTTGATTGACAACACAGTATGTGATCTCCTCCCATGTGGGAGGGGCTAACTGAGTGGCATAGGGTTAACTCTATTAACTTCCATTGCACAAAAAAAATTCAATAGAACCCATTTAAAAAGATGGTCTCCGGTTCCTAAAGAGATTGAGGAAAGTGAGGGTGCCTCCCAATCTGAACTGCATTTTATAGGAGACCCATGGACAGCATCCTGAGAAGTTTCATCTCCATCGGGGACGTCTATCGGGAGCGCAGCATATGCAGGACCCTTAGTATTATTGAGGATCCCACACATCCATCCATCGTCCTCTTTGACTTTCTACCATCAGACGGGGACTCCGATGCATAAAGACAAGAACGGTCAGGATGGGAAACATTTTCTTCCCTTGGGCCATTAAGCTTCTGAACTCCCTGCTGAATTGCATTTGAAGTGTCACTGGTTAACCTGTGTCTTACAATATTTAATTTATGTTCTTTACTTTGGTTATTTAATCCAGCTGTAGATTCCATCCTCACTTCCCTCACTTATTGTGTGTTATGTGCTTTACACCGTGGTTCAGAGAAACGTTGTCTCATTTGACAGTATCCATGTGTACAGTGGAATAACCATAAACTTGAAACACCCAGTGTGCAGAAAATAAAAAAAAACAAATCGTGCCAACAATAAAAGTAAGCAAATAGCGTTCAGAGCGGAAGTTTAAGATGAGGTGTGTTGATGGCTGTACTGTAGGGAGAGGTCTCTTTCAAAACAGATCAGAATCACAGTTTCAGATTCACAATCAGACCGATTCATCGAAACACACAGTACTGTACAAAGGGCTTAGCTTTCTATATATAGTAGCTATACCTTTGCACCCCACAGTGCTGTAGTAATTTTATGTATTGCACTGTACTCCTTCCACAAGAAAAAACAGAGAGTTCTGAGCATGCGCAGAAATGATAGAAAGATCTGGAAGCATGGCGCTGTAAGACTCGTGTGGTTGTTGTTGTTGTTGTTGTTAAATAAAAGTTCTATTTTTTTCCAGAATATGGTTTATTATTAGAAACCCACGGTACGTATTGATATAAAGAACAGAACACTTTCCAGTCTGTTCTGTGGTTGTGATGTGCCCTGGGATTTCTGATGCAAGTGAAGTGTATGGTTAACTCGTTAAACAATATTTATCTTGTAGTTACAGTGAGCCACAGGGTAGCATCTGGAGGCAGTTCGTGTGGGCTGGAGGCACGGGGAGCAGAGACCCTCCGGGCTGGATCACCAGCAAACCTGGAGTTCGAGGCCTGCAGGTTGGCATCCCGTCATCGTTGAGTCCTGACGTTGATATCAAAGACTGAACTGTGATTGAAGCTGAAGTCAGCAATTCTGGAAACAGACGTCCTTGGACCAAAGCCGTGTGTCTGGGAAGTCTGCAAGATCAGGAGAGGCTGGAAGCCAGAAGATGTCCTGTGGTTGGAGGAGCGTGTGTGTGAGAGAGAGA